>NC_088371.1:1473458-1483458 GCF_034508935.2 Berghia stephanieae | reverse complement strand
GATATTTTACATGTAAACACGCGGCTTTTCTATGAAAGTTGCAAACCGGACCTCCCGATTCGAAAGCGAGTGTCATACCACAAGACCACGTAGCCGCACAAAATAACATCTAGATCTTCTCCAGCTTGATTCAATGACTTGAAATGAGAAAGCGGAAATCTAAAACTGAAATTTTAGTCCAATGTAATTGGGAGTTCCCCAATAGCTCAGTTGGTAGAGCACTCGCTTCACACGCAAAGGGACCAAGATCGATCTCGTGTGCAGTAGAGCGATATTTTTTCCTGACCCTCCTGTGCCACCAACAGTGATTTGGTAGCTGGATCTGTTAGATATGGCGGGTAGCACTTTGCGATAAACAAGCGTCCTATCTAAAGGATAACAAGCAATTGGTTTTGTCCGTTTCACGCTGTAGAAACCGGGATAACTACGGCTCCATGGGGCTGATGGCTCTGAAGGACTGAATTCAATTTGAGCACACACACACACACACACACACACACACACACAATATATATATATATATATATATATATATATATATAAACTAGGGTCCTATCCGAAGGGTAGCAAGCAATTGCTGTTGTCCGTTTCAGGCTATGGTAAACGGGATAAACTCCGAAGGGAAACTACATCTTTAACCAATCATTGGAAGATATTTACAAATCATATTCAAATTGAAGCATTACACAGATGGTCTCTCAATATCCAAGAAACAGTGAGATAATCTTTGATAAATTTAACAATTTATGGTGTGTAGAATTGGTGTGTATTTTACTGAAACGCATACCATTAATATTCAAATGCTATGATTTGGGAGTTGACATTGAAAACCTGGAATAGGCTCTTTACTCACATTATCTCACCGTACTCAGGTGCAAAATGAGTACCTGGCCGAAATCAGCGCTGTCGGAAAGAATTATTGAATTATCGCCCAACAAGGGTCATGTTCTGTTCTACATATTACGAATCGCTGTTGGTCATGGACCGTTTGTAAAGCGCTTTGAGCACGTTTTGTAGATTAAGTTCTATATAAAAGCTTAATTTCTTTTGTTCTCGATAAACCGTGTTAGTCTCGCTTATCTTATGTAACGTCGACCAAATATGTTGATGCTACCTTCCATTGTCATCGAACTGACCAGTTGAAAATAGCAGAGAAATCCTCTGATAAGAGTTGAATAACAATGTGAAATTGAATGTAATCTTCAATTTCATATACGAAAACAGATAAAGAAGACATTTCGGGTTTCCCCTTTATCAACAAAACAGGATGAATGAACCACTACAGACAAATGAGATAATGTGGTAGTGGCGTTGTTAATATGAATCACACTGACTACTTGACAATAACAGAGAAATGCCCTGATAAGAGGAAACGCTAAAAATAGAAACAACAATTTTTGATACGTCAATTAGGAAAAAGTATCGTCAACGTGAAATGTAAAAATATGGTGTGTAATTCCTGTCAAAGTAAAAATATGGTGTGTAATTCCTGTCAAAGTAAAAATATGGTGTGTAATTCCTGTCAAAGTACAAATATGGTGTGTAAGTACTGTCAAAGTAAAAATATGGTGTGTAATCACTGTCAAAGTAAAAATATGGTGTGTAATTCCTGTCAAAGTACAAATATGGTGTGTAATTCCTGTCAAAGTAAAAATATGGTGTGTAATTCCTGTCAAAGTAAAAATATGGTGTGTAATTACTGTCAAAGTAAAAATATGGTGTGTAATTACTGTCAAAGTAAAAATATGGTGTGTAATTCCTGTCAAAGTAAAAATATGGTGTGTAATTCCTGTCAAAGTAAAAATATGGTGTGTAATTCCTGTCAAAGTAAAAATATGGTGTGTAATTCCTGTCAAAGTAAAAATATGGTGTGTAATTCCTGTCAAAGTAAAAATATGGTGTGTAATTACTGTCAAAGTAAAAATATGGTGTGTAATTACTGTCAAAGTAAAAATATGGTGTGTAATTCCTGTCAAAGTAAAAATATGGTGTGGAATTCCTGTCAAAGTAAAAATATGGTGTGTAATTCCTGTCAAAGTACAAATGTGGTGTGTAAGTACAGTCAAAGTAAAAATATGGTGTGTAATTCCTGTCAAAGTACAAATATGGTGTGTAATTACTGTCAAAGTAAAAATATGGTGTGTAATTCCTGTCAAAGTAAAAATATGGTGTGTAATTCCTGTCAAAGTAAAAATATGGTGTGTAATTCCTGTCAAAGTACAAATATGGTGTGTAAGTACTGTCAAAGTAAAAATATGGTGTGTAATCACTGTCAAAGTAAAAATATGGTGTGTAATTCCTGTCAAAGTACAAATATGGTGTGTAATTCCTGTCAAAGTAAAAATATGGTGTGTAATTCCTGTCAAAGTAAAAATATGGTGTGTAATTCCTGTCAAAGTAAAAATATGGTGTGTAATTCCTGTCAAAGTAAAAATATGGTGTGTAATTACTGTCAAAGTAAAAATATGGTGTGTAATTACTGTCAAAGTAAAAATATGGTGTGTAATTCCTGTCAAAGTAAAAATATGGTGTGTAATTCCTGTCAAAGTAAAAATATGGTGTGTAATTCCTGTCAAAGTAACAAATTGGGTGTGTAATTCCGTCAAAGTAAAAATATGGTGTGTACTGTCAAGTAAAATATGTGTGTAATTCCTGTCAAAGTACAAATATGGTGTGTAATTACTGTCAAAGTAAAAATATGGTGTGTAATTCCTGTCAAAGTAAAAATATGGTGTGTAATTCCTGTCAAAGTAAAAATATGTGTGTAATTCCTGTCAAAGTACAAAATATGGTGGTGAATGGTGTAAGTACTGTCAAAGTAAAATATGGTGTGTAATTCACTGTCAAAGTAAAAATATGGTGTATTTGTCAAGTAAATAGTGTGTATCCTGTCAAAGTAAAAATATGGTGTGTAATTCCTGTCAAAGTAAAAATATGGTGTGTAATTCCTGTCAAAGTAAAAATATGGTGTGTAATTCTGTCAAAGTAAAAATATGTTGTAATCTGTCAAAGTAAAAAATGTGGTGTGTAATTCCTGTCAAAGTACAAATATGGTGTGTAATTCACTGTCAAAGTAAAAATATGGTGTGTAATTCACTGTGCAAAGTAAAAATATGGTGTGTAATTCCTGTCAAAGTAAAAATATGGTGTGTAATTCCTGTCAAAGTAAAAATATGGTGTGTAATTCCTGTCAAAGTAAAAATATGGTGTGTAATTCCTGTCAAAGTAAAAAATATGGTGTGTAATTACTGTCAAAGTAAAAATATGGTGTGTAATTCTGTCAAAGTAAAAAATATGGTGTGTAATTCCTGTCAAAGTAAAAATATGGTGTGTAATTCCTGTCAAAGTAAAAATATGGTGTGTAAATTCCTGTCAAAGTAAAAATATGGTGTGTAATTCCTGTCAAAGTAAAAATATGGGTGTAATTCCTGTCAAAGTAAAAATATGGTGTGTAATTACTGTCAAAGTAAAAATATGGTGTGTAATTACTGTCAAAGTAAAAATATGGTGTGTAATTCCTGTCAAAGTAAAAATATGGTGTGGAATTCCTGTCAAAGTAAAAATATGGTGTGTAATTCTTGTCAAAGTAAAATTGGTGTGTAATACTGTCAAAGTAAAAATATGGTGTGTAATTCCTGTCAAAGTAAAAATAATTGGTATGGTGTGTAATTCCTGTCAAAGTAAAATATGGTTAATCTTCAAGAAATTGGTGGTGTAATTCCTGTCAAAGTAAAAATATGGTGTGTAATTCCTGTCAAAGTAAAAATATGGTGTGTAATTCCTGTCAAAGTACAAATATGGTGTGTAATTACTGTCAAAGTAAAAATATGGTGTGTAATTCACTGTCAAAGTAAAAATTGGTGTGTAATATTCCTGTCAAAGTACAAATATGGTGGTGTGTATTGATCCTGTCAAAGTAAAAATATGGTGTGTAATTCCTGTCAAAGTAAAAATATGGTGTGTTAATTCCTGTCAAAGTAAAAAATATGGTGTGTAATTCCTGTCAAAGTAAAAATATGGTGTGTAATACCTGTCAAAGTAAAAATATGGTGTGTAATTCCTGTCAAAGTACAAATATGGTGTGTAAGTTACTGTCAAAGTAAAAATATGGTGTGTAATTCCTTCAAGTACAAAGGATAGTATAAATATGGTGTGTAATTCCTGTCAAAGTAAAAATATGGTGTGTAATTCTCAGTACAAAAGGTATGTAAATAAAAATATGGTGTGTAATTCCTGTCAAAGTAAAAATATGGTGTGTAATTCCTGTCAAAGTAAAAATATGGCGTGTAATTCCTGTCAAAGTAAAAATATGGTGTGTAATTACTGTCAAAGTAAAAATATGGTGTGTAATTCCTGTCAAAGTACAAATATGGTGTGTAATTCCTGTCAAAGTAAAAATATGGTGTGTAATTCCTGTCAAAGTAAAAATATGGTGTGTAATTCCTGTCAAAGTACAAATATGGTGTGTTAGTACTGTCAAAGTAAAAATATGGTGTGTAATTACTGTCAAAGTAAAAATATGGTGTGTAATTACTGTCAAAGTAAAAATATGGTGTGTAATTACTGTCAAAGTAAAAATATGGTGTGTAATTACTGTCAAAGTAAAAATAAAACAACAACAAACAAACACGTTTACAAAATTTTGGTGACAAAACTAAACTCTTCTCTCAGATTGGCATAAACTTTCAAACATAGCAACATACACACAGGCACACACACACACACACACACACACACACACACACACACACACATATATATATATATATATATATATATATGATATCATTTTTACAGATTGATATTGCACTAACTTGTACACATTTTCTAAAATAAAGGAAAATTCTAACACACACCGACACCAATGGTTATTTATAAAATCTGCCAGGGCTAAATGACGGGTCTTTTGACGTTGGGAGACGCCATCTGGCTGCCCTGTTGCCAGAGTCATTTGCGCGTACCTGCAGAGTTTATCATAGACCGATTTAGTCGTCCATGGCTCAAAAGATTTCTTCTCGTTCTATGTTAATTTCGACAATACAGTAGTGTAATAGTTGAAATAGACAAGTGTCTCTTCATAATAGCACCCCCCCCCACGCCCCGCCCCCCGAAAATGATGCGAGCTCTCTACTTTATATACATAAATCTTCCTTCAAAAACAAACACAAACGACATTCTACCACAATAAGCGAACACATTTGGAAACTCAAAGAAAAAAAAACATACAACACAGCATTACATGGAAAATCATCTCCAGAGCACAGTCGTACTCTCCCTCTTCTAAGATTTGCCACCTCTGTTTCATCACAAAACCGAACATGGCAACAGTCAACAGAAGAAACAAACTAACATCATCACGCAGACATAGAAACAAACACCTTATATGTAATTACGAACCACCATAACCGCGAAGCCGATATAGTACGATAAACACAACAGTCTACTTTCACTTTCACTTCTTGATGAAAGCGAATGCTCGAAACAATATTGTAGAAGTTGATCATAATTATACTTGAAATGTTTTATGAATAGCTCCTTTTATCAAAAAGTTAAGCACCATTATTTCATGGTTTTTTGTTTTTATTTTTTATATATATATATATATATATATATATATATATATATATATATATATATATATATATATATATATTTACCATAAAGTTGGAGTCAGTCTACATCGATGTTTCAGGCCTAATCAGCCATCGTCAGGACTGTGTGTTACATACGTTTGGTTTGTTGTCTGCTGTTGTTTGTTGACTTCAAGAAACAACAACAGACAACAAACCAAACTCATGTAACACACAGTCCTGACGGTGGTTGATAAGGCCTGAAACATCGATGTAGACTGACTCCAACATTGTGGTAAATATTAAAATAATAATTCGCTCCATTGCTACATGTCGAGCACTATCCGTACCATATTTGTATCAAATACGATTCAATATATATATATATATATATATATATATATATATATATATATATATATATATATATATATATATATATTTATATATATACATACGTATAATAGCTATCTATACAAAGGTTGTGAAGTCCTCCCATTGTTCCAATATTTCCAGAGTGACAAAAGAGACAGTATGAGAAGAAACAAAAGGTGAATAAAGAGAAAAATAAAAAAGGAGAGAAAGCAATAAAATACAAAGGGAAGCCAGTCGGCTTGTCCTGGTGTCTTGTCGATGTAGTTGTCCCCCCTTCCATTCATAACACTGCTTCATATTATATTGTTGTCATAATTCATACATTCAGTCAACAGACATACACACCATCGTGCAAACACCCCCCCCCCCCATCCCCACTTCCCGCCACCCTCTCCCCAAACCCCATCCCTACCTACCTACCTGCAGAAGATCTGATGGAGAGTGTCCATATGTGACCCATCATCCATGTATGGTGTTATGGTTGGATGGAACAATTGACCAAAAATTGGTTTACAGTTGAAACTCGTCCTTCAAACATCAATGGATTAAAATGACCTTCACCTTGTCAAAAACTCTCAAACCTGTTATTTTATTGAAGACGCCGCGAAGTCCCAGTTTTAATTGTTTTTGCCAAGATGAGAGTCATTTAAATCGATCGATATTTGAAGGACGAGTTTTCTGCCCAAATTTTTCAATATGTGTTTTTCTTGAGTGCGACAGAAGAGTCCTTCATGCACTTTATTTCAAATAAATTACTCCTTCCTTCCTTCCGCCTTCCTCCCCCTTGCTTCTTCCATCCCTCTCACCTTCCCCCCTCCCCCTACCTAAATTCTCGCTCATCTCTTTCTTTCCCCTCCCACTCCGCCCCCCCCCCCCCCCCCACCCCCCAAATCCCGACCCTATATAAAGACATTATTGTTTATTCTGCCTTTATCTTGTTTCGTTGCCACACGTACATGATCACATGTCCCTTTAGTCCTTTTATTATTATTATATTAACATCGGAAACTTATGACCGATCTCTACCCCCCCCCCCTGCATCCTTGCTCTCCCTTCCCTCCAACCCCCCCCCCCCCCCCCTCCCCTCCACTTCAACTTCAGAACTTATTTTTCATTCTAAATGATAACCCCACCTGGACTCTCTCTCTCTCTCTCTCTCTCTCTCTCTCTCTCTCTCTCTTTTTTTTTTTTTCTCTCTCTTCATCTTTCTCTCTCTCTCTCTGTTACTCTATCTCTCTTTCTCTCTCGCGCCCTCTCTGTCTCTCTTCCTCTCTCCCCATCTCTATCTCCACCCCGTCTCTCTCTCTCTCTCTTTCTCTCTCTCTCTCTCTTCCTCTCTCTATGTATATCTCTCACCCTCCTTCCCTGTTCCCCCGCTCTCTTTCTCCTTCTCTCTCTCCATATCTCTCACTCTCTCTCTCCCTTCTCTCTCACTCTCCCTCCCTCTCCCTCTCTCTCTCCTTCCACTCTTCAACTCCCATCCTCGTGTATTCTAACCATTTTCTTGTAGGCAACATTCAGGACCATCAACGAATGTATTATGTTATACATATATAATAATATACACACATAAGCTTTTTATATACATAGAGCCATAGACAATTCTCACGTTCCTTGAAAAAACAAGTATATAATATTTTGGCCAGAAAACTCGTCCTTCGAATATCGGTCGATTAAAACTACATTCATCTTTTCAAAAAAATCTCAAACCTGGGACTTCGCGGAGTCTTCAATAAAGTCCCAGGTTTGAGAATCTTTCACATGATAAGGGTCATTTGAATCGATCGATATTTGAAGGACGAGTTTTCTGGCCAAAATGTTCAATATGTGTTTTTTCCAGAGTACGATATTATAGACAATAATTTGCCATGTCTTCTTCTTCTACCTCTCTTTACCACGAGTCTTCATTGACAGACGGGGGGACCGGAATATAAAGGTGAAAAGAGATATGTCTCCTCTTTCTGAAATCAGATCTTAAATCAAACCATTGACACACACACACACACGCACACACACACACACACGCACACATAATATACATATAACATACACTTACACCAATCCACATACACACACATATAACACACACTTAAACCAATCCACACACACAGACACACACACATAACACACACTTACACCAATCCACATACACACATACATAACACACACTTACACCAATCCACACACACACACACACACACATAACACACACACGCACGTACACACTTACACAAAAACTGACATACGCGCGATAAAGTTGACAATCTTTTTTTTTTTTTTGGTCTTCTTTTTCTTTTCTTTCTTTTTTTTTTTTTTCTTTTTTTTTTTTCAGATAGCGGCCTGGTGTATATCTAGATTGTATGTATATATAGATAGCTGGCTCTCTGACGGATCAGTGGCGTTGAATCATCCTGAATACTGGCCTATCTATGTCCTTTATAACCATGACTGCTTTGCTAGGAGTAGATTATAATATATCATTTTAGACAGAATCAGTGGCGTGCCGCTAAAAAGACAAAAGGATCAGGGGCGTACGGTTGAAAATCAAATTAATTTTTTAAAAAGTGATTGAGCTTTTATGTTATAGCGCAATATCCACTAAACTTGCTCAAAGCGTTTTACAAGGGGCCAACAGCAATATTAACACGTAGGACAAGACATGACGCCTGTTATATTAAATTCTTTTCCCCGACAGAGACAACGATATTAACGGCCAGGTACTCGTTTTAGACTTGAGTTGGGTGAAAGAATGTGAGTATAGTAAAGAGCCTTTTCCAAGGACCCAATTACACGCCGAGCAATGCTCGAACTCAGTATCTTCCGATCCGAAAGCGAATGTCATACCACTAGGCCACATAGCCGCATAGTTGAGAAGACAAAAAAATACCACATTACCAATGAGAGGTAATTTAATGAGAAATACAATCAGGATATTTGGAGATACACACTGACGATTTGCTAAACAAAGCTTAATTCATTCAAATACGTTATTTAAAATTTCAAAGCGCGTTCAAGTGTGTAGCCCGATGATCAATTCATTATTTTTCAACATTTGAAAAATTGCTTTAACACGGCCTAGGATGAACCTTCAAAATAAAATTAAAAATAAAAGGGGAAGATTGTCTCTCGGGTCTATTCCAGGAGAAGACTGCAATAACCCAGTTGTCAGCCGCAGTGCAGCTCTAGGGCGAGGTGATTTGCTCAAGGCCAGACAGCACAACGGCAGGTGATCGAACTCGTTACCCTTCGAGCACGAAGCAAAGACTTTACCACTGAGCCACGCTGTCCCCTTGGTATTCCCATTCACTCATTCATTTGTTCATTTATATGAGAAGAGAGTTTCAACCACAGGTACAAAACAGTATCATAGTCACTTGTTCACCCCAACTGGGTAACTTTTGTGGCTTTAACTTCAAGCTGTACTCTGTGACCAGCCCTCACATTTGCTTCTATTTATCTTTAGAATCTCACAAACCGTAAATATTTTCTAATCATATATTTTATAGACATGCAAATGCATTGGGAAAAAGTCCCTCTTTTTTCTTCCCATACAACATACAATACAATTCCCCCATTTCGCTAAGACAGTAGGATCCTCCATTCTGTCCTACTCTAGAAAAACCCATGGCGAAGTCCCAGTTTGAGAGTTTTCTTTTCCAAGATAAGGGTCATTTAAATCGATTGATATTTGAAGGACGAGTTTTCTGGCCAAATTTTAAAATATGTTTTTTTCCAGAGTACGCAGCATAGTGTTTGATTGCATTGCTATTTCTCCGTGATCGTTGACAACATATTTTGGCACATCGATGCAAAAACAGATCTCTGATTGTTGGAAAATTTTGTCCCGTTTCGTCTTATTAAAAGCCACAATCTGTGTGTGATCCCTCCCATCAGTCGATCCATTCCAAAAATAAACATTTTATTTTAGACACAGTTGCCTATAATACTCTACAAATATACCATTTTCCTGTGAGGGGGGCGAAGTGGCTTAGTGGTTAAGACATTGCACTATCACCTGGAAGGTCCCGGGTTCGAGTCCCGCTTCAGGAGGCACT
>NC_088371.1:1465958-1468458 GCF_034508935.2 Berghia stephanieae | reverse complement strand
TAGTGAGAAACTCGCTGGACGAATTGGTCCTTTAATTTTAACGGTTCTATCGGTTCCTTCACTCTCCTAAAGTCAATCACTAGCTCCTTTGTCTTGCTTATGTTAAGCTCTAGGTGGTGGGCATCACACCAAGACACAAATCTATCAATTTCTTGCCTATAAGCCACTTCGTTGCCATTTGTTATGAGGCCTTGAAGAGCGGTGTCATCTGCAAACTTTATTAAAGGTACACTCAGGTTTTGACTTCTACAGTCATTAGTGTATATTGTGAATAATACAGGGGACAATACACAACCTTGAGGAGCCCCAGTATTTGTAGTTATACAGGAAGATTTGTTTTGTCCTAATTGAACATATTGTGCTCTCTCCGTAAGAAATTCGAGCACCCAAGCAATTATATACTTGTTTAAATTCAGACTAGTCAATTTTTGAACAACCAACTGAGGTTGCATTGTATTGAACGCTGAAGAAAAATCTGCAAAAAGCAATCTGCAATAGCTCCTAGCGTGATCTAGATGCCTGTAGATGTTGTTTGTAAACAGCAAAATGGCATCCTCTACGCCACGTCCTGGTTTGTAAGCAAATTGATGACTATCACTCAATGGCATAAACTGATTCCTAATTTTAACAAGAACAAGTTTTTCTAAAGATTTCATGACTATTGAAGTCAGTGCAACAGGTCTGAGATCGTTCATAGTTTCAAGTTTTTCTTTTTTTGGAACAGGAATAATTTTTGAAGTTTTCCAAATTTCAGGGATCGAAACGCATTGGAGGGACCAGTTAAAAATATGTGTATAAATGGGGGAAAGCTGGTGGGCACATTCTTTTAATAGTTTTCCTTTCAATCCATCCGGCCCAGCAGCCTTCCTCTCGTTTAGTTTCGAAAATACGAATCTCGTTTCCTCTTCACTGACCTCAATAGTCATTTCATCTTCCAAAGCCCTGTCTAATTTATGTTTTTCATTTTCAATATCAAATTTGTTTGCTGTGTCAAAACGTGAATAAAATTTATTTAAAGTTTCAATTTCGATATCTTCTGATATAATCGTGGGCTTTGGATTATAGTTAACAGCAGTTTTAAGCCCCCGCCACGTGTCCCGTATATCCCCAGAAGAAAAGCATTTTTCAATTTTTTTTTGTACTTATCTCTACAACTAGATATTACCCTCTTTATCTCTTTTTGTTTTGTTTTCAGATCTTTTTTGTTTCCACTAGTATAGAGAGTTTTCTTTTGGTTCAATAAAAGTTTTAGATCTTTTGTTATCCAAGGCTTGTTGTTAGGATAATATTTTATTTCTTTTTTACAAGACACTAGCTGTTCACAGAATTTTAAATACTCACTCACACAGTCATTCAGCTCATCCACACTATCACATGATTCGATAAAAACATTCCAGTCAGTGCATTCAAAACAACCACGCAAATCTTCACACACACTTCCATTCCAGATCTGTACACTTTTCTTTACTGGTTTTACACGTTTAAAAACAGGGCGGTAGGTGGGGAGTAGCAAGAGCATGCAGTGGTCAGATAAACCTAATGGGGCACGGGGTAAACATTTATAACTATTTTTAATATTACACAGGAATAAATCTAATGTTTTTTTGTCCTTGTCTCGCAGTCCACGTATTGAAGTCCCGGGAGAGTAAAATCGTTACATTGGTTAAAATCGCCAGTGACCATCAATACGGCATCTGGTGACTTAATTAGAATGTCCTGTATTTCTTTCCTCAAAATATTTTTCGCTGTGGTGTTGTCTGATGATGGTGGAATGTAGACGTTGATGATGATGACATGAGTATATTCCCGGGGTAGATAATATGGTCGTGACGAAACAGTAATAAATTCAATATCATCGTCACAATACATTTTCTTTATCTGACAGTTATTGGGGTGGCACCATTTGTTGTTAATATATGTGCACACCCCACCCCCAGTTCGTTTATTTACATTAGTCCGATCTCCTCGAAATAGTGAATATTGTTCAATATCAAAACATGATGATGGTATGTGAGGAGAGATCCAAGTCTCTGTTAACGCTATTATGGAGGCTTGACGAAAGTCACTATTAAAACGACACAGTGAAAACAGTTCATCAATTTTGTTTTTCAGTGATCTTACATTACCTGTCACTACACAGGGTAAAAATGGACGAAAAGGCCGTCTGTTAAATTTTGTTTTTATTCCTCCTTTTCTCCCCTCTTTCTTACTGTAATAAATGATGTGTCAATAGTGGGTGGTGGGGGTGACACGGGTTGGAGGATCGGAGAGTCTCTGGAGTATAAGTTATCGATAGGCTTATTTTGGCAGCAAAATCACAGGCTAAAACACCATTTATGCTTATAAATATACTAATAAATATAAAAATCAGGAACAATATATACTTCACATCCATTTTGAATAAATATATATATTTATATATTTATCTATATCTAAATAACTATCTTTCTATCTATGTGCCTTGTCCTATATTGATTGATCCATCTAGTTGTCTACCCAC
>NC_088371.1:1458458-1460958 GCF_034508935.2 Berghia stephanieae | reverse complement strand
CGTTAGTGGAGCTCAAGGAATCAAGTGATTGCATTGGTTGAGCTATTGAATACAACTCATGATTTGGTTATTTAAGTGAAAAGACTTGTCTTTTGACGTCATTTTTTGGTCAGTGTCAGGCTATGAGCGAAGCCATCTTTATGTTACAGCCTGACACTGAAACCCAAAAAGACCGGCATTTTGACGTCATTATTTGGTTTTTGCACCGCCTAGTGAGTTGTCGTTAGTAGAGCTCAAGGAAACAAGTCATTTCATTGGTTGAACTATTGAATACAACTCACAGTTTGTTTTCTTTTGGGGCGAAGACTGCATTTTGACGTCATTTTTTGGTCAGTGTCACGCTATAAGTTAACGATGGCTATGCTATGAATTTACGATGGTTACGGTCTTAGTGTCAGGCTATAGATAGTATGCGCTTGGCTAAGAAGCTCACAACATTGCCATCCGGAAGTATAACGGACCAACACACAAAACTATGTGTAACCATGAACTTTTATAGTCTGGTTGATACAGTTTAGTGAGAATTACTCACAAGCGCGGATGGCAAAATATAATAACAAAGGCTTGAGTGACGTCATCTTCGTTCTATCTATACGTCAACAGTGTGGCTATGGCCTGACACTGGGGGTTATATTTTGACGTCATTTTATAGATAGAATGAAGATTACGTCACTCGGGTCTTTGTTATTGTTTTTTTGCCATCCACGTTTATGAGTAATTCTCACTTAACTGTATTAAACGACTATAAAGGTTCAAGGTTCCACATAGTTTTGTGTTGGTCCGTTGTACTTCCGGATGGTAATGTTGTAAGCTCTGAAGCCTCGCGCACACAATCTTTAGCTAATTTAGAAGTGCAGTGAGTTGTCGTTTGTAGTGCTCAAGGAAACACAATTGATCCCATTGGTTGACTTATTGAATACTCACAATTTGATTCTTTCGGTGATTTGCCTTGGCGGTTTGACGTCATTTTTGTGTGTTGGTCCGTTATACTTCCGGATGGCAATGTTGTGAGTTTCTTAGCCAAGCGCATACTATCTACATTGATTTAAATGTCTCACATCTTGTCAAAAGTTTTCAAACCTGAGACTTCAAGCAAGTCTTCACGGAGGTCCCAGATTTGGAGGGTTTTGGACAAGATGAGGTCATTTTAAAAGATAGTTTACTAATAAACTCACAACATTGCCATCCGGAAGTACAACGGACCAACATACAAATCTATGTGTAACCTTGAACATTTATAGTCTGGATAACACAGTTTGGTGAGAATTACTCATAAACATGGATGGCAACAAACAATATCAAAGACCTGAGTGTCGTAAACTTCGTTCTATCTATATACTGCTCTTGGACGGACCGGTTTTCTGGTCAAAATTGAAAACCGTGTTTTGTCAGAGCAAGGCATTGTGGATCACCACCCCGCCACTCCGCCACCCCGCCACTCGCCACTCCTCCACTGGTATTTTACATACAATCGATTCAACTACGAACACTTACAAAAAAAAAAAAAGCCGTGTGACCTATCGGATCGAAAGGGTAATAGAACGGAGGTGATTTCGATGATTAAACATTGAATTGAATAGCCCTGTGTTAAACTACTCATCTTACTACTCAATGTTAGTTTTCAAAAAATAGAGGCGAAAGGAGATGGGACCTAGGGGGATGACACTTGGTTTCGGATCGGAAGGTCCTTGATCATAATGAATACAATATAATGGTGATGGCGATAGTGATGATGATGATGATGATGATGATGATGGTGATGATGATGATGATGATGATGATGATGATGATGATGATGATGATGATGATGATGATGATGGTGATGACGATGATGATGATGATGAGATGATGATGTGATGATGATGATGATGATGATGAGATGATGATGATGATGATGATGAGATGATGATGAGATGATGATGATGATGATGATGATGTGATGAGATGATGAGATGATGATGATGATGATGATGATGATGATGAGATGATGATGATGATGATGATGATGATGTGACGATGATGATGAGAGATGAGTGATGATGATGATGATATGAGATTGATGATGATGGATGAGATGATGATGATGAGATGATGATGATGATATGATGATGATGATGATTGATGATGATGATGATGATGATGAGAGAATGGATGATGATGAGATGATGATGATGATGTGATGATGATGATGATGATGATGATGATGATGATGATGAATGTGATGATGATGATGATTGAGATGGTGATGTGATGATGATGAGTGATGATGATGATGGATGATGATGGTCGATGATGATGTGAGATGATGATGATGATGATGATGATGATGATGATGATGATGATGATGATGATGATAGATGTGATGATGATGATGATTGATGATGATGATGATGATGATGATGATGATGATGATGATGATGAGTGACGATGATGATGATGATGATGATGATGATGATGATGATGATGATGATGATGATGATGATGAGATGATGATGATGAT
>NC_088371.1:1340958-1435958 GCF_034508935.2 Berghia stephanieae | reverse complement strand
GTACTTTGCAATAATGTGCATTCAGTTCTCTGTAGCATTAGTATGGGTTGCAGCAATTGCTTGCTATCATTTGGTTAGGACGCTAGTCTATCGAAGAGTTCGTGTTTTCCACCAGATTTGACAACTCTGCATGCGTGCTTTGGCCGCTTATATTTGGTTTTGATTTCTTGTGTGTGTGTGTAGGTGCGCGCGCGCGCGTGTGTGAAAGTGTGCGTGTGTATGTATGTAAGTATGCATGTGTGTGTATATGTGTGTGTATGTATGTGTGTATGTGTGTATGTGTGTGTATGATATGTGTGTGTATGTGTGTGCATGTATGAGTTTGTGTGTATGTATGTATGTGTACATGTGTGTATGTATGCGTATATACATGTGTGTGTGTGTGTGTGTTTGTATATGTGAGACCAATCGATTTAAAATGCCTTATCCAGACCCAAACCTCCACTCTCCTCTATTTTGCTCTTACCAACGACTTCTCGTTCAGAAATTTGGGATCCCTAAACAGCATCAACACGTAACGCGGAGGACCAGACATGATGCCTGTTAGGCGATAATACATTTGTTTTGGATAGAAATAACGCTGCTGGCGGCGAGGTCCTCGTTTAATACCTGAGTACGGTGAGATAGAGAAGGATGGAAACTGTTTGTCTGTGGCCTATAACCTGACCCAGGGTGAAAAAGGCAATGATGATGATGATGACGGTGAGAGAATGTGAGTAAAGAGCCTTCTCCAAGGACACATCTATCCGCTGTTTAGAATGGGATTCGAACCCTTGACTTTCCGGTCCGTAGGCGAGTATCAAACCACCAGACCACCCAACCACAATACAACTGAATGCTTTGGTTCCGATCATTATTTTTCAATTTTAATTTACTTATTCATTAAATAAAATACAAAAATAATAAAATTCCCTTTATTCATCCCAAAGTGGAAATTTGTCACTAGGATCTAGTATTCCAAGGGAAGACTGGAATAACCTAAGCGTCCGCCGCATTGCAGCGCCGCAAATTATTAGCGCTTTAAGTACGTTTAGTGGAAATTGCGTTATATAAATGCCATATTATGATAAAAATGACTGAAGACAAATAGTCCAGTGTTAAAGCAAGGGAACTAATTCAATTATTTCTACTGTGTTAAAAACAAAGTAGGGTTGTCTCTCTTATCTCTAGTCCTTTATATTTATTTCAAGTCTTGATTTTTTGGTGTTTTTTTTTTACATGCGCAATATCCACTAAACATGCTCAAAGCGCTTTCCAAGGGACCTCTAGCCCACAACAACACCTAACTTTTAGGACAAGGCATGACGCCTGTTAGGCCATACAACATTTTTTTTGTGACAGATACAAAACGGTTAACGGCCAGGTACTCATTTTACACCTGATTGTGGCGGCAGAATGTGAGTAAAGAGCCTTTTCTTAGGACTCAACTATGCGTCCCCTATAGCGGGACTCGAACCCAGGACCTTCCGATCCGAAGGGGAGAGTCATACCGCTAGACCACATCGTCGGACATAACATTAGTTTCCTTCCACCCTGTAGTAATTAAAGGGCCAGTGTGACTCAGCGGTCTCCTTAAAAGGAATAGATTGCAATGGTTGAGGCATGTCTGTCGCAGACCTGATGAAACGCTGATGAGGAAGACTCTGCGATGGACACCCCAAGGAAAGAGGAAGCGAGGCCGCCCCAGGAGACTTGGATACGTACCTGTAGATGAACCTAAAGCAGAGAGGTCTGTCCCTCGAGATGGCCCCAAGAATAGCTGCTGACAAGACCAGGTGGAGACCCCTTGTATCGCCTCAAGTTCCAGCTGGCCCGGAGAGGATTGAGTGAGTGAGTGAGTGGCCCAGCGGTACGGCCTTTGCTTCTTACCCCAAAAGGTACTGAGTTTGACTACCCGCCTCGTTGTTTGGCCTTGAGCTAGTCACCTCGCCCTTTCTCACTTTGGGCGCTGCACTGCGGCTGGCGCTTGGATTATTCCAGTCGTCTCTTGGAATAGACCCTAAAGACACACTTCTCCTTGGGTATGAATAAAGAGAATTTTAATACAATTAAAATGTCCAATAAAGTTGTGGATTGTGTTGTAACAATGTGACTCCAATAGGGTTCTACAGTCGTGGCGTCACTTCCCTTGTAATGAAGCATGGTAACTGGTGCTAAACTGTCGGAATAATTATCTCCATCACCTCCCTTATGAAATCCTCCGACGAGCATAAAAGTGTATCCAGAGGAGAAAAACATTATAAATCTGATCCTGTTTTGACTTTTATACAATCAGATCACATGACATGTGAAAAAGTTCTAGTCAGCATGAAGAATAAAAAGCATCGAATGACTAGTCTGGCAATTTACAGCATTGTATACTATTTAAGGATAAAATTTCTTATGACAATAACACATGCCATCAATAAGGCCTTTAATGTAATTCAGAACAGAAAATTCTTTATAAAATAATCATCAAAAAGATTATATTTTAATCATTAATCATTAGATATTGTTACTCAATCAAGACAATGAATTTATTTTTAAAATTTAAATTGAGATAATAAGAGATGTTGGGATAGATAGATAGATACATAATAAATGCAAAGATACAAACATACAGAGAGAGAGAGAGAGAGAGAGAGAGAGAGAGAGAGAGAGAGAGAAAGAGAGAGAGAGAGATGGAGAGGGAGAGAGAGAGAGAAAAGTCTCGTTTATTCCATTATATCGCTGTAAATTATTTCTCCTTGGTTAAGGATATTTGGAAAAGATGCATATCATTTATTATCTTTTGATATAATAGAAGACTTGAGCAGTTAAGAATTAATTTGCTTTATAAATGTAAATGTTTTCTGCAAAAAAGTGACATTTATTTGCTTTATACGACAAAATAATTCAACAAGTAATAAACAAAAATGAATTTAACAGCTTGAAAAAGAACAAACTCCCAAACACTGAACGTTTCAGGCTGAAAACCCTTCTTCAGCCAACAGAAAACCCTTCTTCAGCCAACAAAAAACCCAATAAAGACATAAATACAACATTACTAAACTCCAGATAGACGACAGAGATATTTTGTAGGTCTTCTCTTGTAGAAAAATCTTTCCAAGATCTCTGTTGTCTATCTGGAATTTAGTAATGTACTTATGTCTTTATTGTTTTTTGTTGTTGGCTGAAGAAGGGTTTGAACCCGAAGCGTTCCGTGTTTGGTATTTTGTTCTTTTTATTTATTGAAGCTGTTAAATTCATGTTTGTTTATTACTTTTTACAGTCCACAGCTTCTAACAGCCTAGTATCACTTTGACCAATAAATACGTCCTTCATTTACGACTCCAGGTTCAGCTAGCATCCACAATCTCTTAGATAAAACCCATACTGTCTTATCTTGACAATCCTCCATTCGCCCATGTGCAAGCTTAACGTCCATCTTTGTCATTTCCTATGTCTTCAACATTGTGCGACACATCTTTGGACGCGGGCGAATAATGTGACGTCTCCCCCATCCTTTCTGCTTTGTCGGGTGACGAATAATCCAGGACCACTGTGCTCTTTTTGTAGCCCGATCTATCGGCACGAGGACCGCGACAATCCTGAAACAGCCTCGTCCAGAAATAGTTGACATTCGGCTTGAGCACACAGTAGAATATAAAGATGAAAAACCCTTGCAAAGTGTTAAATATCACGAACAAATAACTCAAAGCAACGTGGCCGATTCCGATCGCCAGGAATCCAAAAACCCAAGTCAAGCCTAACAGAGACACTAGAGACATGGTGCCTTTCAGTTGCTGGGCGATCACGTTTCTTCTTTCAGGCGCTAACTGAGCGCTTGACGCCCGTTTGAGAAACCGAAAGACAATAAAGAATATGACAAAGTTAAAGGACATGTTCAAACCGGCAGGGAGCACGAATACAAAATATACGGCTGGTTTTTGAATCCAACAAATGGCATTGTTTATGTAATCGTAATTTTCTAAGGAGCGAACTGTCGAGGTCAGTAAGACAACCAAAAACGGAATCCCCCAGGATACTAATGTAAACATGAATAAGTAATGTCTTTTGAAATTGAGGAAAACTTTGACCATTCCCATATACAGGTAATAAGCGTCACAGGACATCCACATCAGCGAAGATAGCATGAAATAGTGTAAAGCAATCGCTACACATTTGCACACAACGACCGCTTCGTGAACGTTCTTCGAAACAACCGAGTTGACAATGAACATAATGTTTGCCACCAGTAAAGTCCCACACGTGTTCATAAGTATTTTAGACGGTTTGTCAAGCCGCAGAAAGGGGAACATCCAGTAAGTGAAAAGAGTCATGGAGAGAGTTACAATAGATATTGCACATCCGGCAAAAGACAACACTTCGAGATAACCATCGTGCTCCTGCATTCCTGTCTCATCGACAGCCATCATCAGGGCGAAACTGGTCAAGTGATTACAACTACACGTGGAGAAGCCAGTACCAGACTCTAACAGAGTACATCCATCACTATCCCATTGTCTTATCACGCCTTGCTTTTCGTCCCCATAAACATTCCAGTAGACGCATCTCGACAACATTTTAGACGGCTCGTGCAAGAAAGTAATCGAAATCTCTTCATCGAGGTTTTTGACAAACCCTACTCCAGGAACATCGATGGATGCGACTCTGCTTTTTATGGCCATGTCCTTGCTGTTCGGATATAGTCCAAAGATCTCGGCGTTTCTGTACACTACCACGCTAACTCGGTCCATTTTGGCTTGGTCTGCATCAGATAAAGTCTTGAAGATGGCTGTCATAGGTGGTAAAAAGATAGACGTTAAATCATGGTCCCCCCTATCGTACAATCCGAGGTCCTTCACAAAGCCGACGGAGATTTTGTGATCAACTAGAGAATCCACATCATGGAACATCACACGGCTCCAGTCCATGGTTCGGTTTTTGGTGGCCTTTTGGATTGATAGGCCGATATTTGTGGATGAAAAGTAGAAAGCACCATCTACAGGCAAGGACACGGCGGCCGCCACCTTGTCGACATACGTAAGAAATTGTTGACGCTTCTTCCAATTGAAAACATTGAAGCAACAGTCCGTGATTTTATCAACGTGTTTCAAAGTGACCTTTGCTTGTGACACCTTCAAGTCCACGCCTAGAGCTTCTGTGATCAAATCTAATAGCGTGATAATCTCATTTGCCTTTTGATCAAGGACATCCATAGCTTGATTGCTTTGAACTCCTTGGACCAGACTGTTAATAAGGCCTGATAATCGCTTCAGCAAATCTGGAATAAATGTGAAAGTAGAACATAATATGATTAATATTATTTTTGATACCAACTATCTATTAATTATTAATCTCTGTATGCATTGATTTATAATATAAATTGAATTTAAGTTTGTTTAGCTTTAGATAAATTCCGATTATTACATAAAGATAAGATAAAATCTATTGTGGTTTACCTCAATCTAGACAATCATGATGCCTTACACTGACGGCGTTTTAGCCACAACCTTTTTTTCTTCTGTTAAATTGCAAATATCGACGGATTTGAACAGCTTTTAACTTGTTGAATTTCTTTTGATCTATTTATGAGAGAGCTTTGACAGTTCGGGGGTCTTTTTAGTTCATGGATTCTAAAATAAAACAATTCTAGAGAGAAAGTAAAAAAGCGTTTTGAATTCCTTCGGCAAATAAAAAAGAAGATCTATTGGCTTATATTTTGATCTCTTTTAAAGTTTTATGAAAAAATGAAAGCAACCTGAACGTTTTTCATAAAGACAAGTAATAGAAATTGTTGATCATCTGTCAAATGACCAGCAGCTTGAATAACTGTAATCTACTTTTCTACGGAGTTCCACAGAATCAGTAAGACAATCAAAGCTGCTACAATAACAAAGCAGTCGAAATTCTCCTGTGATTTTTAGAACGTACACATCGCTTCAGATGAAGAATGTCCTCATGGATGCTCGTAAAAAATGGAAATCGACTTAATAGAAAGCAAGACGCATTGAAATATGAATAAAGCTTCTGGGTATCTAAATTACTGTTTATTGTCGACACGCCGCTAACCCATTTCTTCTAATCTGCCCTAGTTTGGAAAAAAAACATATTAAAAAATTTAGCCAGAAAACTCGCCATTCAAATATCGATCAATTTAAATGACTCTCATCTTGGCAAACACTCTCAAACCTGGGACTTCCGAATTATTTGAATTCTAAATTCACCTTTTATGGTCGGATTCATCCTGACGATGGGTAACATATACTCAATTTTGATTGGTTTGTATCCTGGTTGGAGTTTTATCTTTAATCGGACGATTTAAATAAGACAGCAATGCGCATTAGTTGAAATTGCCCGTGTTGTGTGTCAGGCCTCGTTGCATTCGAACCACTCAGCGATTGGATACAACGATGACAAATAACAACTAATGACATTCAATAAACAACCGGTAAAATCAAAACCGTTGAATTCCCTATCGATTGCCGCCCGTTGATCTGAAGAAGCGTTTTTGCCAATCCGCTAATCTAACCCCAAATGTCAACTTCAGTGATAAGCGCGTCCTCTTATTATTTAGTTTAAATATGATCACACCTCTGATGTTAGCTCAGAGCTTGGATCACCTGGTTTTGATTTCAAGGTAGACGGAGAAGTCGGCTACTGCGCTATCCTGTTTCAAGCTATCAAAGTACGCCATGTAAATGATGTCTAGTGAGTTTTCGTGGATCAGTCAGAATGATGGTGCTATTCATTACAAAATCAATATTTCAATCTACTGTTAATAGATAGTATGCGCTTGGCTAAGAAGCTCACAACATTGCCATCTGGAGGTATAACGGACCACCACACAAAATCATGTGTAACCTTGAACTTTTATTGTCTGGTTAATACAGCTAAATGGGGAACTACTTATAAATGTGGATGGCAAAAAGCAAAAAAAAAAAAAAAAAAAAAAAAAAAAAAATAAAAAAGACCCGAGTGACGTTAACTTCATTCTATCTATAGGGTTGTATTGACATTGGACTCAATCATTTTGAGCATTCCATAAGTATCACAACTGCTAAATCATCAAATTCTAAATGCCCGCAAAGGCTGGAATTCAAACCAATTATCTCTCGGTTATGCTTTACTAGTAAAGATAATGTATGAAATAAAGATTGCCTATTAACAAAAATAATAATCCGACCACCTGTTCTTCCTATCTCTAATTTTAGAACTTTGCCCGCCGTCGAGAATAAGGGACGATTTTTGCCCTTGCAATACGTAGGTGATTTATAAACAAATCAGGATGAATGAAACACTACAGACGAATGAGATAATGTGGTGGCGTTGTTAAGATGCATAAACAAAAACATTGATGGGCAGGAAACAGTATGCTACTTTGTGAGGAAGCATGAATTAAAATAGAACAATCGATATTTTAAAAAGGTGCGAAATTAATTAAGTCAAAAGAGGGGAGGCGGGGAGGAACTGTGTAATGTAGTATAGAAAGTGAAATAAAATAAAGTGTAGACTATGAAGTGGAACTCGAAACGTCCATTTTATTTGTTTTCGTATATTTGATTGACGTTTACATTCAATTTCAGAGTGTTATTTATTTCTTCGATCGAGCTTCGAGCAGCAACATTCACATTACCTCCAGAAATAAATAAATAAATAAATAAATAAATAAATAAATAATAATAATAATAATAATAATAATAATAATAATAATAATAATAATAATAATAATAATAATAATAATAATAAAAACAAAATAAATAAAAATAATAATAATAATAATAATAATAATAATAATAATAATAATAATAATAATAATAATAATAATAATAATAATAATAATAATAATAATAATAATCATCATCATGAAGATAATGTACTTTATTCATCCAAAAAGGAATCTTTTGTACAGAGATACATACATAAATATAATATACCTAAATAAATGTGGTAAAGTAAAACTTGGTAATAGGTATAGTGTAAAAATCCTGAAAGCTGTAAGAATAAATACATAGTATAATTTTAGAGGGACGTGCAAATGATATGATTTTAAAGATATAGATATCTAGTAAAGGGTATATTGATGTCAACATATCATAAGAAAAAAAATAAAGACTTACATTCCATAAAGTTTAGAGTAATTTCCAATTTCTCATCATCTCCAACCGTCTTCTGTGACAAGCAGGTACACGTCTCCCCGTGCATGGTAAAGTTGACGTGCATCACCGTTGTCGTAGAAGATAAGCTACGACTTGTGTCAATTCCGTTGCATGACAATTGTATGAATGCCGTCGCTTTAGAGTAACCACGTAAAACGCATTGAACTGCCGCAGTTTCATCAGAGATCATTCCTTGTGTTCTCTTTTCCAACATTTTTCCATCCACGGTAATTACCGGTCTGGAGGCGCAAGGCACTGAAATGTCAATGTTGGAATTATGTCTCAATCGTTCCTATGTTACATGTTTGTGTTGAGAATATTGGCTATTGAGCGTAACTGCTGGTCAACTAGCTTCGCTTCGTTTGCGTGTGTGAACCCGTGACCCCAAGAAGTCGCGGAGAGACTAGAATTTGAAGCGACCTTTTTGGGGGTCGTGGATAGCTCATACGTAAGAGTCACGATCTCCCCGGCCAGGCGGAGTTGTCGTACCAGTAAGGTCACGGGTTCGAGCCCCCATCGCCACCTCGACGTTTTCATTCTCTATTGTCTTCTGGCACTTTCCTACTCACTTCACTTCTTGTTTTAATTATGGTAAAATTAGATTGAATCCACTTGATATGATAAAAGTTGAGGTGGCAGAAATGAGGATGTTGGGATGGTCACTTGGCTGGACAAGAAAAGATAAAGTGAGAAATGAATTCAAGGTTGACTGAAGTGAAGAATGTATCAATAAGGATTTAAGAAGATAGATTGAAATGGTTCGGACTTGTAAAGAGCGTGAAAGAGGAAAAAGCTTGTTGCCACTTTCTTTTTATCACTTATTGATAACTGAAATTCTCTTCTTTTAGGTGTAAGTCAAGATAAAATCTCTCGTCTTCAAGTCATTCAGAACAGTGCCGAAATTTAATTTTAAGAAAATATCGTATGTCCCACTCCCTCTCATTTATCTACTAAATGCATTGGCAAATAATCAGAAAGAGATATTAAATGACAACATCGCAATATGTTTTAAATGTTTAAATGATGAAGCCCCTGCCTACTTTATCCACCTCCCATATCACTATTGTTATCATCATTATTATTATTATTATTGTTATTATTATTATCGTTATTAAACGGCATGTGTACCAATAAAAGAGCAGAAAAGCGTTATGTCCAAAATCTGGTTCCTATTTCATTGGAAGCGTTTCACCATTATTCCGGAGGACTGAAAACGTACCTTGTGTAAATGATCATCTGGTGTCAGAGTGATGACATCTTATTTCAAGTCTAAATATAGAATGCTGGTCGTCAATACAAGACCATCCATCCTCGCTCTTTTCCGCCTCGTAATTCTTACGATCTGCCTATACACCCTGCTGTTAAAATAGTTATTCCATCTTGTGATATCTCGATGTTACCAATTCATTATTTGTCCCCAGAAGGACTGGATACATACACACTTCCAATGATTTAGTAACCAGAAAGTAGAAGGTACGACGTCACGAGATTGAGTATTCTTCCCTAGCCAGTAACATCGTGGCTCAGCGGTACGGACTTTGCTTCGTATCCGAGAGGTACCCAGTTCGATCACCCGCCACTGCGCCGTGTGTGTGGCCTTGAGCAAGTCATCTCGCCTTAATTTAATTTGCGGCGCTGCACTGCTGCGGCTGACGCCTGCGTTATTCCAGTTTTCCCTTGGAATAGACCCAAGAGAAAAATTACCCCTTTGGGATGAATAAAGGGAATTATATTACATAATATTATATTAATATATTTAGGACTTCTTACGGTATTGCTTACCATCTGCCTCGCAAAGAAAAGTCTTCTGCAGTTTTCCCTCTGCCATGAACCAGTCTCCACTGTCACAAATTTCCATGGCACCACAACTGTTGCTCATCTTTAATGTATCAACAGATCCAAACGCCCAGTTCGTGTAGCCCGATTTATCCTGTATTGGACAATAAAAATATGAATATATTTACATGTATATATATATATATATATATATATATATATATATATATATATATATATATATATATAAAGCGCGTTTTCACCGGTTTAAGAAACTAGGGAACAGGCACTGATGTAAGATAAATATCTGAACAAGTTTATATGAAAGGTGCCAGAAAAAGCAAGAAAGTAAAAATACAAGAAAAAAAAAACATCCCAAAAAATCAGGCTTTCTGGGCTGATAATCGACTGATTTCCTGAGTGCTATATTTAGTGCTTGAATGTTTTCATGCAGCAGGCCATATGAACGCATATTTCCATTTCTTTCAGTATAAAATGCCTGTTTGATGTACTTCCTATATAAAGACATAATCCTAAAATATCCGTGACTTGTTATGTGATGTAGCATAGGACACACCGCTGGCACACTAGCTTTTAGACGTACAATGTTCCTCCTTTGCTACAACTTTACATCTAAAATCACTCACCCAGTTAACTGCTGTACTCTGAAAAAAGTATTTAAAAATTTGGGTAGAAAACCCACAATTCAAATGTCGATCAATGACCCTCATCTTGGCAAAAACCTTGCAAAGTTTTCCTTATATCCCATGTTAAGCGTTTTTGCCAAGATAAAGGTCTTTTAAAGCGATCGATATTTGAAGCACGCGTTTTCTGGTCAAATGATTAAATGCGAGGTTTTTCCAGAATAAGCAGTTAACCGGTTAACTTTTGTGAGAAAACGGGACAAGCCACCGCTTAGCCACTGACGATACATTATTGAGCTTTTTACATAGCGCAATATCCACTAAAGGTGCTCAAAGGCTTTACAAAGGGGTCCCTGCCCAAAAGCAACACATAACATAAAGAACATGACGCCTGTTAGGCAATAATACATTTTTTTCGACAGAGACAACGCTGTTAACGGTCAGGTACACATTTGACACCTAAATACCGTGAGAGAATGTGGGTAAAGAGCCTTTTCCAAGGACTCAACTATGCGCCGAGCGAGGCTCGAACCCAGGACCTTCCGATCCGAAAACGAGTGTCATAATACTAGACCACATAGCCGCACATATTATAATACAACTAATGAGATCCAATACATCAAAAGGTACTGATTAACATTGTTATTGTTTTTAGAGATTTTACGGCGCTTGCAATACATTAAGGCCATATCATCGCCAGTAAAAAGGAATAATGAAAATGTTGCTGCTTGAAGCTCGAAGGAAAAAATAACGATAAGTGTTGAATTGTAAGCTTCAATTTATTAGTCGAAGACAGATACTGTGGACGTTTCGGGTTTCTCCGTTTTCAACAAAAGACGATAAATAAAACACTAAGGAAGAATGAGATATGTGTGAACGGCGTAGTTAAGGTATGTGAATAAACGAAAACAATGATGCGACAGTGTGGCGGGTTGTGTGTTATTTTTGTAGGATCGAGTCCAACCGATAGCTCAATGGTCTGGATTCGAACTAGTATGCGCTCTATGGCTCTCGTTACCAGTTGCACCACTCAACCTATTCCACAAACGGCTCAGGTTTAATCTAGGGGGTGATTAAGAATTGCCTTAGGGTCCCTTATAACTTAATTGTATTAATAGCAAGTGCGTCAAGACAATAGTAACGTCCAAATGCAATAATAACAATTCTATACATAAAGTTTAATTAGATTGTTACAGGAAAAGATAGAAAGAATAAGTATTTATTTGTTATCAGGAAGAATAGCTCTAATTGAGTGGATCTAATTTATTATCTATTTATCTCTTGTCTTATTAATCGATTCATTTATGATTGATTGATTAAGTTAGTTTCTAATCATTTGTGTCCGTGGAAAATACATTTGAAAATGGTATAAGCCCGTTTGGCTTATCTTTATCCCGCCGGCTTGCTTGACTGAGGCAAATGTATCAGCTAGTTCCAGGGTTGGCGCCTGCTTTGCAGAGTTTTCTGGACATCACAACAGTGTGTTGTAGTTAGGGGTTGACATCAGGGGTTTATCACTGTTCAAGGACTGGGATGCAGGGATTCGGCACGACTGGGTGCTCCAAGGACAAGGATCAGGACCTTCATTTAAGAGTTAAAACAACAAGGTCTTAGAGCCAATCGAGTTTGTCTTTCGCCACCGAATCGTCCTTGAGCGACACATCATAATAGCCTTTATTTGCCGACAAAGGCAAGGAGAAGCAGTTGTCACAGTAAAGATTGTTCACAATTATCTTATTAAATTTTATTTTATTAAGAACTGAATTCATCTCACTCCAGTTATATTTCGGTAGGCTTAGATAAACGTTACCTTCTAATATTAGATCGTCTTTCCTTTTATAGCCTTCCCTCGAATTAATTTCTAATTAGTGAATACTTTTCGTTCTACATTCTGTCACGTAGCCACTTATTATAAAAGCTGATAGGTCTAACACTCTACACTCACTTTCTCTCCACAATCTATGCCGGACGGCCAGTCGCTCTATTCCTATATATATACTGGAAGATTTTTATCTTTTGGGACTTTGTAGATATTATATCTACACCATTAAGACGCCGGAGCTTTTAACTTTGATTGTATAATCTTCAAGGATCAAACCCAAGCCCGCTGTACTACACTATAACCTCTTTCCAATTGCCTGGAAGCGGAATTTTACGAGTCCAATCCTGTTATCAGAGGAATAGATCATCCAAGCCCATCAACTGCCTGGAAACGTAAACTTATGAACCTGACATATTATCATAAGTTACGTAAAATATTCATATCTCTATTTGTAACTGCCACGATCACTGTTTATCTCTTTTAATTAAATTTCATCATTATTTTTATTTCATTGTAAACAAATCGTTAATTGTTTTTCATTTATAGTAACTAGTAAATTCTGGGGCCTCATTCTACATAGATCTTTATGCATAGTCGAGTAGCTCTTTACTCACTTGAGACCATGACATTTTGGAGGGGACACATATAAAGAATTGAATTTATTTAGTTACTTATATCTATTTCATCTAACTTTAAAGTTTAAATTGTAAAACTCTTAATTGCCCCACTTGATCATATTTTAATTGAACTCCCTATTTACAGGATTGATTTTTTTTTCCTTTTCATTTCTTCATTTAAATGGAATAGCAATTTATCCATTCATTCTTTCATTCAAATTGAATAGCATTTTATTGATTCATTCCTTCATCCATTTATTCATTTATAAATCATTCATTCATTCATTGTTCATTCATTTATTCATTCATTCATTCATTCATTCATTCATCCATTCATTCGTTTATTCACTCATTTATCCAATCATTCATACATTTATTCCTCCCTTCATTCTTTCATTCATACATTATCCATTCATTCATTCATCTATTCACTCAGTTTTTCATTCATTCATTCATTCCTTGTCCACTTTGTTATTATATCACTCATTTCATTTTGTTGTTTTCCTCATTCATGAATTGTTTTCAATATGTTTACATTCCATAACGATTCATTCATCTATCATCCAATCACTCAGTGTTGTGAACACATTTTGGAACTATTATAAATCTTACGATATTTTATTGTTTTGTATTTCAGACATCACTGTTAAACACTCTTCAATGCCTAATTACAATTGATGAACAACCATTGAACAAGAGAGAGGTCCCAGCCACGAACTGAGTTGGTAAATATATCCTTCATTATTCTCTTTTACATGAGTTGGGCATCACATAGTAACTATAGACATCGTGATTAGTTTTGCATAGTGATTTGTTTTAAATGCATTTTTGGCATATTACTGTTACCGAAAACCACTTATATATTATGTTCTGAAAAGTGAGTCTTTAAAAACTAAATAATAATAAAAGGAGTCTACTAGCCGTCGTGTTATATTTAGTGATAGATAACTTGGGATTATTTTGGCATCCTATTATTGTTATCACACTCTAGTATATTAGCGTCATTGCGAATAATTGTACACAAACTAACGACGAGTCACACACATTGGTGATACATTTTTCGTAGTAACATAGTTTAGAGTACACGCGATTGACACATTGTTATTGACTCAAGTCATAATAACTACGCATTGTATTGACACATTGCTTTATAAGATATAACGATAAAAGGCATCAAATTCAACATACATAATAAGTTGAAATAAGAGAGAGAGATTTCTAAAAATAGAACAGTTCATTCCAGTAAGTGTAAATAAATAAAACAGTCAGTAACAGTATCCTGTCAATATAATATATATAAAACATCGTAACTAATTTATTGCAACATGGAAGCATATAAAAGATACTTAAGTCTCGCAAAGGACTTAGAAATACCCCAGGAAAGAATATTTTCATGGTGCGAAGAGAAAGTAAAAGAAGAAAAAGAACATGAAGAAAGAATTCGTAGAGAAGAAAATGAAGAAAGAATTCGTAAAGAAGAAAAAGAACATGAAGAAAGAATTCGTAGAGAAGAAAATGAAGAAAGAATTCGTAAAGAAGAAAAAGAACACGAAGAAAGAATTCGTAGAGAAGAAAATGAAGAAAGAATTCGTAGAGAAGAAAAAGAACACGAAGAAAGAATTCGTAGAGAAGAAAAAGAACACGAAGAAAGAATACGTAGAGAAGAACGAGAAGAAAGAGTCCAAGAAAGGGAACTAAAAAGACAAATAGCTTTAGCAGAAGAAGAAACCAAAAGGACCCAAATGATGCTGGAAATTGAAAAAACAAAAACCGGTCATGAAAGAAAACATAATAATAGTGATGAATTTTTCGTGAAACTTCCACGCATGCCAACATACGATGAACGCTCAGACTGTCTAGAATCCTTCTTACACCGATTCGAAGTTCAGGCTAAATGTTATCGTTGGCCAGAAAGCAAATGGGCCACAGCCTTGATTAACTGCTTATCCGGAGAACCGCTAAAAGTTTTCTATACCTTAACAACTGAAGATGCAGATGACTATGGTAAAATTAAAGACGCTCTACTAAAAAGATTTAGATTAACGGAAGATGGTTACCAGGAAAGGTTTCACACTGCAAAACCGGAAAGTGGAGAAGACTTTAATACATTCGTGAACCGAATTACTCAATTTCTAAATCGGTGGCTTGAGTTGGCAAACGTAAAACAAGACGACTTTGCAGGCCTTTACTATCTCACGCTGAAGAATCGAATCTATCAAGCTTGCAACCCAGATTTAGTCGCATTCTTTAAAGAGAGAAAGCCAGAAAACTTGGACAAATTAAAAATCTACGCAGAAAACTTTAACAGCGCACATCCATTGACACCCCTTAGCAGAACATTGAAGGAACCATACTACGCTGCCGCTGCTCAGAGTCCAGGTACACCTAAAGTTCAGTACTCAAATAGAACGAGCCGATCAATCACTCGGAACACGCAAGTGAAACAAGATGATCATAGTAACAAACCATGGAACAAACAGTTCAATAGAGACCATAGCCGACCCTATCAAAACAAAACAAAAAATAGCACTGACAATAATACTGAGTATAAGAAAACCAACAAACCTATAATTAAATGTCAATATTGTGGAATGAAAGGCCACACAGCAGACAAATGTTACAAAATCGTGGGATATCCGAAAGAAACTGCAAATGCATCACTCCAAACCAGTGTAAATAATCAGACACGAATAATGTCAGGAGAAAATATAAATGTGTATTGCGTGAAAAGTATGTCACTTTTAACACAAACTCACAAATCAGGATCGCTATTTTTTTGTGAAGGCAAAGCTAATGGAACTGATTGCAAAATATTGAGAGACACAGGATGTAGTACAGTAGGAATAAAAGCATCTTTGATCAATGACGAAGACAAAACTGGAAAAACGGTACAATGCATCACATTCAGTGGCACAGTCGGAACCTTTGAAACAGCTAACGTGTACATAGAAACCCCATACTATACAGGAATAGTGGAATGCTGTATACTTCCCAACCCGTCGCTGATGTTATTGTTGGCAATATAAAAGGTCTTAAAGACAACCCAACAGATGTAAAAGAATGGTCATTAACCCAAGAAACAGCTTGTCTAGCAGAAACAAGAAAGATGACTAAGACAACAGAGAAGCCAATGACTATTTCTCTAGAACCACAACAATTTGACAGGAACACGTTCATTGAAGAACAGAAAAAGGACCCGACTTTAACTTCATATTTCAATATCGCAAACAAAGGGACAAAATCAAAAGTTGAATACATCATTGAAAAAGATATTCTGTTCAGGTTACATAGGAAAAGAAACAAAATAGCTAAACAACTGGTCACGCCGAGTATTTACAGAAACAAAATCCTTGGAATAGCGCACGATTCAATAACTTCTGGACATCTTGGGAGCTCTTCCACATTGAAGAGAATATCCGAGAATTTCACATGGCCTGGAATTACTAAAGACGTCCGAGAATATGTGAAATCTTGTGACACATGCCAAAGAAGAGTCGCAAAAGGCAGAATACCGAGATTGCCATTAGAGACAACCCCAGTTATTGAAAAAGTTTTTCAAAAAGTTGCAATTGACATTATAGGCCCTTTAACAAAATCAGATAGAAACCATACACACATACTAACACTAGTCGATTACGCAACCAGGTGGCCAGAAGCGATAGCATTGAAATCAACTACATCGGATCACATAGCTGAAGCATTGATGACAATTTTTACCAGAATAGGCATACCAAATGAGATACTGTCGGACAATGGACCCCAATTTACATCACATATGATGCATGAAACCATGAAACTCATGGGAATCCAACACTCATTCACAACTCCCTACCACCCCCAAGCAAATGGTCTTTGTGAAAGATTTAATGGCACTCTAAAGAATATGTTAAGAAAAGTGTCAGCAGAAAAACCAGATGATTGGGACAGATACTTACCAGCAATCCTATTTGCATATAGAGAAATACCCCAAGAATCTACAGGCTACTCCCCATTTGAGTTGATGTATGGACGATCACCTCGCGGCCCGATCAATATAGTAGCCGACATTTGTAAAGGGAATGAGGAGGACAATAACGAAATTATGTTTGCTTACGAATATGTAAGAAACCTGAAAGACAGAATAGAGGACACATGTAAGCTAGCACAGGAATCCGTCACTAAAAAAGCAGAGAAATACAAGGAATACTCTGATCGCAAAAGCAAGTCAAGAAAATTTGAGATTGGTGACAAAGTACTAATACTCTTACCCAATGACTCGAGTAAACTTTTAGCTACATGGAAAGGACCATTCAAAATAACAGCAGTAAAATCTAATGTTAATTACGAGATTAAAATTAACAACACAACAAAGACATTCCATGCAAATATGCTAAAAAAGTATTTTGATAGAGACACAGTGTCGCAACCTATGTTTACTAATATCGAAGCCTCAAATGCAGGATCAATCATACCGTTGGTCATGGGACACAGACACCCGAGACAGAAAAACAAACAAAAATCGCACAATTGCAACCACCTAAGACAAAAAAAGAAGTACGCAAAGTACTTGGGCTCCTAAATTTTACAGGAAATACATTTACAACTTCGCGCACATCGCGACACCGCTAACAAATCTGACAAAGAATGGGTCACCGAACAAAATTGTTTGGACAGAAGTGTGTCAGAATAGCTTTAACCAATTAAAGGCATTACTCTGTTCAGAACCAATTCTTAAATTACCCGACATATCAAAAGAATTTGTTGTAAGAACTGACGCGTCTGATAAGGGCATCGCAGGTGTACTATTACAGGAGCATGAGGGAACTCTAATGCCTTGCTTATATGCAAGCAGAAAATTATTGGACAGAGAATCACGATACTCTGTAATAGAGCGTGAAGGACTAGCCATCGTCTTTGCTTTAAAGACATTCAGCAGATATCTACTGCTAAAAGAGTTTGTGGTCGAAACGGACCATAAACCACTCACGTACATAAGAAATAACAAAATGAATAATAGTAGAGTACTAAGGTGGAGTCTATTTTTGCAAAATTACACTTTCAGTATCTCTCACATACCAGGCTGTGAAAATATTCACGCCGACCTACTTTCTCGATTAGTATAAACACATGAGAAGGGTATAACTTAACCTCCCATGCATACTGTTAGTTACCTCGCAAACTATGCCAAATCAGAACGCACAATTTCGATAATTTTATTTGTAAACATGATGACCCAACTTAATGTAACATTGAGTATTGTTTGGATATATATACCATACCCATTCATGATTTGGGAAATCTTCTCTTTATCTATTATTGTTATGAATTTTCACTCATTTATGATTAATAATTGAAATGTCAATATTCCATTTACATTTTCATTCATTTCATTCAGAAAATTACCTTCATATCATCGACTTAAATCATGCTTCATTACCATCACTATTGTTTATCACAATGATTTGTAATCACATTGCCATCATGTCGTTCATCACAATGATTTGTAATCACAATCTTTCATTGTTATTGTCGCCCATTCATATACCTACGTTAATATAAACATTTCCATGTCTAGTTAATAAATAATTTAATTGTAGCACAAATCATAACAATGGATTAATGCTAGAGTATCATGATAGTAAATTTACTTCCGTTTGTAAAATCTATCTTTCCCATAATGGTTAAAGAGTATATTTTAAACGTGGGTGGGGGGTGTCACAGTAAAGATTGTTCACAATTATCTTATTAAATTTTATTTTATTAAGAACTGAATTCATCTCACTCCAGTTATATTTCGGTAGGCTTAGATAAACGTTACCTTCTAATATTAGATCGTCTTTCCTTTTATAGCCTTCCCTCGAATTAATTTCTAATTAGTGAATACTTTTCGTTCTACATTCTGTCACGTAGCCACTTATTATAAAAGCTGATAGGTCTAACACTCTACACTCACTTTCTCTCCACAATCTATGCCGGACGGCCAGTCGCTCTATTCCTATATATATACTGGAAGATTTTTATCTTTTGGGACTTTGTAGATATTATATCTACACCATTAAGACGCCGGAGCTTTTAACTTTGATTGTATAATCTTCAAGGATCAAACCCAAGCCCGCTGTACTACACTATAACCTCTTTCCAATTGCCTGGAAGCGGAATTTTACGAGTCCAATCCTGTTATCAGAGGAATAGATCATCCAAGCCCATCAACTGCCTGGAAACGTAAACTTATGAACCTGACATATTATCATAAGTTACGTAAAATATTCATATCTCTATTTGTAACTGCCACGATCACTGTTTATCTCTTTTAATTAAATTTCATCATTATTTTTATTTCATTGTAAACAAATCGTTAATTGTTTTTCATTTATAGTAACTAGTAAATTCTGGGGCCTCATTCTACATAGATCTTTATGCATAGTCGAGTAGCTCTTTACTCACTTGAGACCATGACAGCAGTAACTCCATGATAATGGTAGTTAGTATATGTTTTAAACATCAACTGACAGTCGAGCTATCTTACATGATGAGAATTTAACAGGGTTGTGTCCCTGGTATTTCTTTATTTATTTTTATTAATTATAATTGAGGTTATGATGTGTGGCCGGCGATTGGCGGTGGGGTACAGACATTCAAGCGATATACATATTGAATATAAATGAAAAAAAAGCATAGACTATAAGCAAATGTTAACTATAGTATAAGATACATATAGATATAGTTTTGTACAGGTATTCCAACTTACGAACATCCATGGAATAGCACAATTAAAATATATACACAAACTATAAGAGTAATGCTAGATTAAATTGAATTCACAGTAATATCTCGTTCCACTTTGAATGTTAACCAATAATTCATTTTACCTCCAGCCGAGGGATGACACACTTTTTTAAAGTTTGAAATTGGAGGGATAGCTCTTTTTTCTTGGGCTTCTTAGCGTGTGTGTGATTAAAATCAGAAATAAATTTGGTTTTATGAAATGGAAAAGAGCGTCTGAATTATGGGAATAGCCAATCAGAAGAATGTTCCTGTTTAAGATAGCCAATGATATCCATATGCTTTGATTAATACGGAGTAACGGAGAATTACCGGAGAGATAGGACAGTAATTGCAATCTTAGCTACTCTTGAACGAGACAAGACCTCAGGGCATATGCACGTTGGAGTCTTGTTTGGAAAAAGTAATTAGCAGAAGGCATGAATACAATGGGCAGACAATTTGAACAGGTAAATAAGCCTTAAGCTGAAAGTGAGTGTTCCGTTATACAATGGAAATGTTTCCCACCTAACGACCAAAATTTCCGTTAGAAAGATTTAGGGCTTTATTGGAGAAAGGCTGTCCATGTTTTGATTATCTTACTGGAGGTGTTACTCAAATATATGTCTCGTCCACTAGGTTTGACGTGGTTTTAAATGAGACGATGACGAATGATAAAGAAATCACGCAGTGAAAGAAAATCGCTCGTCACAGACAGGAAATAGAAGGCCCCTTTGTAAGGAAGTATATTTCCTGTTCCACCATTGTTTTGCTTTATTCACCTAAACTATGCCATTCTAACATATCTCATTCGTCCTTAGTGTTGTATTCATCGTTTTTTGTTGATAAAGGGGAAACTCGAAACATCAACAGTATCTGCCTTCTTCTAATAAATCAAACTTACAATTCAACACTAATCGTTATTTTTCTCAGTAAAAAGGAGGAACTGGGATAGTGACAAACATTCTAGGTTTACAATTGAAAGCACACAAGAGAAAGTATGAGAATGGGTAATGTTTCGGATAGGAAACAGATGTAGATTCCAAGAGCAAACATACCATCAATGTACTTAGTTTGAGAGCACCTAAAAAGTCTCGTCCAGACACCAGCACAGAATCCCACTAAGAGGAACACACTCAAATGCTTCCAGTATACATTCAAAATAGCATATATAACAAGACATAACAAAGAGATGAAAAAAAGCATCTCCCTAAACTTTAACTATATATTTGACTGTTTCCCTCTCAGTCAAGGACACCGACGAGGTAAAGGACAAAACCAAGTAACCTCACTCCAAGACAAAGAGAGAAAGCAAGTTGGAAAACAGATATAGGGGAATAGAAGACACAGTAAGTAACCTCCCCGTCCACTATGGGAGGTTAGAAAACCCACCCAGGATTGAAAATTAACTCTCTTCTCTGTGCGGATATGTGGTCTTGTGGTAAGACACTCGCCTGCGGGTCGGAAGGTGCTGGGTTCGAGCCTCTCTCGGCGCATAGTAGAGCCCATGGAAAAGGCTATTTACTCACATTCTCTCATCGTACGCAGGTTTAAAATGAGTACCTGGCCGTTAACAACGGTGTCTCTGTCGAAAAAAAAAATAATATCGCCTAACAGGCGTCATGTCTCGTTCTCCATGTTACGTGTTGCTGTTGGCCAGGGAACCTTTGTAGAGCGCTTTGAGCACGTTTAGTGGATATTGCACTATAAAAAAGCTCAAGTTTTTTATGCTCACTCACACCAGGGACATTATCCCACTTGTTACGAGACTTCTAATGTTATTCTTGGTCAGATTTCCTTTTTAAATCACCAAAATTTAAAGACATATTTCTTGTCACGATCACTCTCTGAAGTAGGGCATGTTTCGCTGAACAAAATTCTGCATAGCTTGTATTTATTTCTTTTAAGTTAAAATATCTTTTTTTTTGATTGGCATGGCATGTCTGGAATTGAAAAATCCGGGCAATGATCGCCAAGGGAAGTGTTCATGCATCTCAGTCATCATCATAGCTTGTCGCTCCAACAACGAACCCACTCCACAGCATCTGTGGAGCAGACGCGTTGGTCATGGTTAGTGCAGCTGGGCCCATCCTGGCGTTCTCTAAGGATGTGCTCCATCGTCTGCTCTGGGCATCCACATGTATACAAGCTAGTCTCAGCATCTCAATAGCACCGTTGTATGAAATTTTGAAAAAGTACGGAAGGGGCATTGTATCAATACTGATATAATAGGATTCAATAGTCTGATGTCACGTTGGCCCAGTAACCAGCAGCTTGGTTCTAAAAAAAGAAAATTGATACTTTTTATTCTTCATGCTATATTGAACTTTTTCGTATGTCATGTGATCAGAGTGTATAAAAGTCAAAACATGATCAGATTTATAATGTTTTTTTTTCCTCTGGATACACTTTTATGCTCGCCGTAGAAGTATTTCATAAGGGCGTCCGCCATTGTTCCGATAGTTTAAAAACAGTTATTTAGTTACTATGCGTCAATACGACAGAAGTGACGTCACGACTGTTGAAATCTATTATAGGGTATGCTATATAAATAGTCATAAAACATAACACACACCAATTCTTCTCCATCCGACCAGTTATACGTCCTTCCATCGCTACTCTTTAATCCCATCCAAGACAAGATTTGTTTATCATATGAACACCACATGGCATCTGAAGAAGAGAAATAAAATGGAGAGAGAAAAAATACCAGTAGTAGTAGTAGTAGTAGTAGTAGTAGTAGTAGTAGTAGTAGTAGTAGTAGTAGTAGTAGTAGTGGTAGTAGTAGTAATAGTAGTAGTAGTAGTGGTAATAGTAGTAGTAGTATTTGTAGTAGTAGTAGTAGTAGTAGTAGTAGTAGTAGTAGCAGTAGTAGTAGTAGTAGTAGTAGTAGTAGTAGTAATGTAGTAGTAGTAGTAGTAGTAATAGTAGTAGTAGTATGTGTAGTAGTAGTAGTAGTAGTAGCAGTAGTAGTAGTAGTAGTAGTAGTAGTAGTAGTAGTAGTAGTAGTAGTAGTAGTTGTAGTTGTAGTAGTAGTAGTAATAGTAGTAGTAGTAATAGTAGTAGTAGTATTTGTAGTAATAATAGTAGCAGCAGTAGTAGTAGTAGTAGTAGTAGTAGTAGTAGTAGTAGTAGTAGTAGCAGTAGTAGTAGTAGTAGTAGTAGTAGTAGTAGTAGTAGTAGTAGTAGCAGCAGCAGCAGTAGTAGTAGTAGTAGTAGTAGTAGTAGTAGTAGTAGTAGTAGTAGTAGTAGTAGTAGTAGTAGTAGTAGTAGTAGTAGTAGTGGTAGCGTATGGCTACACTTCCAAATTTATTTCGTCAACCCAGCTTCGAAAGTCTTCCTCCGCCCTAAGGACGGTTTCATAGCCACCTTCAAATTTAGTTACTGGACAATGGAGGACGATGTGATAGCAGGTCTCTGGGGCTGCCTGACATTTCCGGTAGGTATCATTGTTCCCAAGTTTCAATCTGCACATATTTGATGCAGTTCTGCCATGTCCAGTTAAGAGGCGATTGAAGGAAACCCATTATTTCCTGGCGTTGTGGAATGCAGGAACTCTTTTAGTTGGATATTCTATAATAGTTCGTTTTAAAAGACATGATCATACAACTTGATACGTTTCACTCAAGAACAAAATTCTTATTTTGAATAGGTGATCGAATAGTGTTTCATTTCATATCAAAATACACGATTATTTAAATTATTGTGTGAGTTCAAGCGCGGCCTGTAAACTTTATTCTGAATCATATCTCGTTATGTTATCTGATATAAACGAGGATGGGAAGTGACAAAAATATACCCACCAACAGCTTGGAGTACAGCTTGCTGTTTGTCTGCTTCCCGGACAATCAAACTTTGGCCACCCATCCTTTCACATGTCGTAAATGCAGAACTGCAATTTGCTGGGCTTTCATGAAAATGGACATATTTTCCAATTATTCCCAAATGCCTCCATTCTTGTGGATTGCAGACAACATCTGTAGAACAATAGAAAGAGTGATATTAATTAATTTTGAGGCGGCTATGTGGTCACGTGGTATGATACTCCACTTCAGGGTTCGACTCTCACTCAGAGCGGCTCAAAGTTGAGTGAGGCTCATTCCTGACATTCTCTTATTGTACTCAGGTGTATAATGAGTGCCTGGCCGTTGACAGCGTTGTCTCTTGCAAAACAAAATGTCATATCGCTAAAAGGCATCACATCATGTCTCGTCTTACATATTACGTGTTACCGTTGGCTTAGAACCTCCTGTAAAGCGCTTTGAGCACGTTTATGTGATTTTTTTTGCCCTATACAAATGCTCAAGTTTGTTTGTGACAAGTCGCATCAATCTGGTGTTACATCGGAAGGAACCAGACGAAGAGAAATAAGTAAGACAAAAATAAATCGTTTGGCTATGTGGTCAAGTGGTATGGAACTCGCTTTCGGATCGGAAGGTCCTGGCTTCGAGCCTCGCTCGGCGCAAGTTGAGTCCTTGGAGACAAAGGCTCTTTCCTGACATTCTCTCAACGTACTCAGGTGTAAAATGAGTACATGGCGTCAACAGTGTTGTTGCTGTCGAGAAATAAAATTGTAATATCGCCTAATAGCCGTCATGTCTCGGTCTACATGTTACATGTTGCTGTTGGTCAGATACCTTTTGTAAAGAGTCGGAGTTTATCCCCGTTTCTATAGCGTGAAACGGACAATAGCAATTGCCTGCTAACCTATTGCAAAGTACTTTCCTCCAAATCTAACAGACCCAGCTACCCAATCACTGCTTGTTGGGATCAGAAAAAAATCTCGACTGCACCCGGGATCGATCTCGGTCCCTTTGCGTGTGAAGCGAGTGCTCTACCAACTGAGCTATCGGGACCACCGACATGAGACATTGATTTCTCTGATGTGTCAGATTGTGACTTTTGGATCCTGATAGCCTTCTGGATAAGTCCTGAGACCGTGACGAATGGCGTAAGGCTATGACGTCTGCATCCTGCATGCCCCCCGACGATGGGTGGACAAAGTCTGATTGTTCGGGATGTAGTCCCACAGGGGTAGCGTGGCCGAGTTCGAATTCGATCACCCCTCGCTGCACTGTGTGGCCTTGAGCAAGTCACTTCGCTTTAGCTCAATTGTGTTACGGATGACGCCTGGGTTATTCCAGTCTTCCCTTGGGATAGCCCTTGAGACAAATTTCCCCTGCGGGTTGAATAAAGGGAATTATATTTTTTAGATTATTTCTTTAAATAGCTTTCTGGAAAAGGACAGGGACAGTGACGAATGACGTGAGCTTGTGAAGTCTGCCTCCCGTATGTCCCGCCTACGATCAGCTGGTCATGGGAATGAGTGAATAAGTGAGTGAGTGAGTTAGTGAGTGCAAACGCCGCCGTAGTTAGCTATAGATAGTATGCAGATGACGTCACTCAGGTCTTTGTTATTGGTTTTTAACTCCGCGTTTATGAGTAATGCTCACTGAACTGTATTAACCCGACTATAAACGTTCATGGATACACACAGTTTTGTGTGTTGGTCCGTTATACTTCCGGATGGCAATGTTATGAGCTTCTTAGTCAAGCGCATACTATCTATAGATAGAATGCGCTTGGCCAAGGAGTTCACAACATTGCCATCCGGAAGTATAACGGACCAACACACAAAACTATGTGTAACTATGAATTTTTATAGTCTGGTTAATACAGTTTAGTGAGAACAACTCACAAACGCGGATGGCAAAAAACAATAACAAAGGCCTGTTTGACGTCATCTTCGTTCTATCTATAAGTTCACGATGGCTGATCATTTTCATCAATAGACCCTTTGAGTAGAAACGTTTAATCCGTCGTTTCGTGGCTCAGCAGTTAGGGGTCTTGTCTCGTCATAGAAGTCAGGCAATCTTATGCGCGGTCAATGTCTGGACGGGTGACAGTAATCTTGGAAAATTCTCGTCCCGGTGTTGTTTTCTTGGGTCAAGCGCTTTACACACATTACCCCGTTCGACTCAGGTTTGACCTACCCGGATGTAGGAGTTGACGGATATTGTAAGAGTATTTGTACAAAAAGGGCGCATAACAGGTGACTGATGCTGGATGAAATGGAATTACGGTTTCATATTATGGCTTGCTTGGGGAAATAAATAAAATTTTGTCAAATGCATTAAGCATGATACTTTTCTAGAAATGCGCCATATAAATAATAATATCAATCTTATTTATTTATTTATTTATTTGGCCAAAATCAACAAATAATTTTTGTTTGTCCATGGTTGCTATGGCGACTAAGGGATTGCTATGAAGACCAAGTTTGTATTTTACCTTTTCCGATGACAGCGTGCCAAAGCAGGATCAGCATGTAACACACATACACATGTGTGCTACACATCATCGTATCTCAATGCAATCTGCAAGTAAAACAATATAACACGTCTATAATTTAAAAAGACAGGTGCCGAAATGAGCCAATTGATAGTATGCGCTTGGCTAAGAAACTCACAACATTGCCATCCGGAAGTATAACGGACCAAGACAAAAAACTATGTGTAACCTTGAACGTTTATAGTCACGTTAATACAGTTTAGTGAGAATTAATCACATACACGGATAGCAAAAAAAAAAACCAAACCAAAACAATAATAAAGACCTGTGTGACGTCATCTTCGTTCTATCTATAAGACGGATAGAAAGAATGGAGTGAGTAAATAAGACTCATATGTCGGAAGCGACAACACAAAACAAACAACAAAAATCAATTTGGTGTAAAATTTTGACATTTGAAACAATGTGATTTTTTTGTAACCTTAAAGTTTTGTGTTTTGGTGTTTGTCTCTTGACGAAGGCCAAGGGCCGAAACGTTGTTTGTTTTGTGTTGTTCATATGAGTCATCTCTACTCACTTTATTTTTTCTATCCGTCTATATTTTTAAAGATCTGAACAAGTGTGTATGAAAGGTGCCAGACAAAGCAAGAAAGAAAAATACAAGGGGAGGCCTTCCGAAAGCTCCTAGCGCTAGCATTTCTTCCAATTTGTATTTTCACCGTTGATCTTTTGTCATGTGTTTATTTATTCAATATGTCATCAAAAAGAAGCATTTTTTAAACTCTCGGCCGCCATTTTGATTTGTGAAGTATTGAAAGGTAGTGCAAAGCAGTCCAAGGTTGTTTTTTTTTTTTTCTCTTTGGGTTAGCTCGAGGTCGGAGGATTTTTTTTTCCATTCGGGTTAGTCATAAGTCTTAGTAAAGGTTTTAGGGTGTTTGTTTTTCCTATTAGGGTTAGTTAAAGGTACTAGGTTTGATTTTTTCTTATGGTTAGTTGAGGGAAAATTTTTATTGTTTTCCTTAGCACGAGGAGCTTTCGGAAGGTCTCCCAAATTCTTTATACGAAGGCATAAAAGCAATCGAGTCATGTTCAAAATCTTTTAAAGAACTAAACAAACGTGTATGAAAGGTGACAGACAACGCAAGAATGTAAAATACAAGGAAACCCCCCCCCCCCCAAACAGTCGACCTCGACTGGGGATCGAACCTTAGACCTTCTGATTACCGGTCAGACGTGCTACCATTACAACACAGAGGCTATATTAGGAGCACGTCTAAACCGGTAATCAGAAGGTCTGAGGTTCGATCCCCAGTCCAGGTAGACTGATGTTTTGGGATGTTTTTTTTCTTGTATTTTTCTTTCTTGCTTTGTTTGGCACCTTTCATACACACTTGTTCAGAACGTTATCTTACACCGGTGTCTGGTTCTTAATTTCTTAATTTAAAATCTTTTACTTGATGAAATTGTTTATTATTTTAGCTGAGTATACAAGACCAAAAGTAACAAGTGAACCAAATATTAATAATACCTTTTCCGTAAATCAAATACAAATTATCCAAAAACTCGCCGGTTTTTAAAAGTGGCAAAGATGAAGGATATGACAACAATTTTAACTTTGTTTGTAACTTGCATAGAGAAACTTATAAAATGATGACGTCATTCAAGAATACGATATGATGGTCATGGCTACGCAGTCTCCGGGACGCTTGTCGTGAATTGTGCGGTTGTCAGCATGTCCTCTGCTTGTTGGTTTCCTTTTGTTATATTTCTCCACGTATCCCTGTGTTGTGCCAACGTTTTAAGAGGGAGCAGAGCATAGCTCTGCGATGGACACCCCGAGGAAAGAAGAAGCGGGGCCGTCCCAAGAAGACTTGGAGACGTACCGTAGAGAGGGACCTAAACAGAGAGGTCTGTCCCTCGAGATGGCTCTTTACCCACATTTTCTCACCGTACTCAGGTGTAAAATGAGTACCTGGCCGTTAAAAGCGTTGTCTCTGCCGGAAAAAAATAATATTGCCTAACAGGCGTCATGTCTTGTTCTACATGTTACGTGTTTTAGTAGGGGGAATTGGGCTAAAACCGTGCAAATTCGGGTTGAAAGCATGAACATTTGCATACAGGTTGCTAAGACCCATAGATAAAACATCTGATATAGAACCACTCTGGCAATTGATCATAACGTATCGGTTTAAGGTCTTAGATTTTACCTATTACAGCGATATTAAACAAAGGCAATAACTGCGTAAACATATATATTTTCTTCATAATCATTGTATTAGGGAAAATTAGGCTAAAACCGTGCACATTGGGGTTGAAATCCTGAAAATTGGCATATAGGTAGCTAAGACCCGTATAAATAACACCTGATATAGAACCACTCTGGCAATTTATCATAACAGTACGTTTTTCGCACTTTTATTTTTTCCTATATAGCATTACTTATCGGAGGAAATAACCACGACAATACAATGTGCGTTCTAAAACTTTAAATACACCGGTAACCATTAACGGTAGCTAACTGATGGTTATTTCGTGTTGTATCTAGTAGATAAAAGCGGGAGAGAGAGTGAGCTGGAGAGAGAGAGAGAGAGAGAGAGAGAGAGAGAGAGGAAGAGAGAGAGAGAGAGAGACGGACAGAGAGAGAGACAGAGAGAGAGAGAGGGAGAGAGAGAAAGAGAGAGAGAGAGGAAGAGAGAGAGAGAGAGGGAGAGAGAGAGGAAGAGAGAGAGAAGAGAGAGAGACAGAGAGAGACAGAGAGAGAGGGAGAGAGAGAGGAAGAGAGAGAGCGAGCGACAGAGAGAGAGAGGGAGAGAGAGAGAGCGAGAGACAGAGAGAGAGAGAGGAAGAGAGAGAGAGAGAGCGAGAGACAGAGAGAGAGCGAGAGAGGAGGAGAGAGAGCAGAGGAGAGGAGAGAGAGAGGAGAGAGAGGAGAGACAGAGAGAGAGCGAGAGAGAGAGAGGAAGAGAGAGAGAGACAGAGAGAGAGGGAGAGAGAGAGAGAGAGGGGGAGAGAGAGAGAATTTTACTCATTACTGTACTGACCTTACACCCCCCCCCCACACACACACACCGCATTTACACAAGTCCGTGCAAGGCAAACCGGAACTTAAACACATGCATTGGGTGCCGATACATTCTCTCTTACATGAACATTTGATGAGTTTTTGTGACACTTTTGAAAATTCTGGAAATAAGCTCCACAGTGGCTCATGTCGATCGTCACACCTAGTGCAGGGTTTTCTTCTATAAAAGATATAATGCTAGCAAAAGCTCGACTTCTTTCAAGAACTGTGACATCATCATTATCATCAGCACTGACATCTTTTAAAGCTTGTTTTTTTAAGTATCGTGCATGACAAATTTTATGGTATAGGGCGGTAGTGTGCCTCCTGAGTGACAAAATCTCCTCCGGCAATAAATGAAAACATATTCAGAATATTTTATAGATAACGTTATTTCACGAATATTTTCTTCCATGTCTGTTGTCATTACAGAATGGAGTACTCCCGATTACATGTTTTTACAAAAAAAGCACATTTGTTTATTACAGCTAATCTCTAATTTTGAACGTTGTCTCATTATTCTCGTGGGTTGCGAAATATATTCATTCGGTGACTCCTCCAAGTCAAATGACGAAATTTGGAATTCTTGTAGGGCAATTCTTTTTGATTTCTTTAATTCTAATCGCCTACTTTTGTTGGCATTGCATTTTACACGACAATACTATGCCACTTAGCATCATTTTGTTTTAAGCTATCAATAATCTCATTTCTTTCTGATGAATTAAAAAAAAATAGATACAACTAACTTGTTTTCATCACAAACCAAATAATTGAATTGTGTTAACTCTTCAAAAAGAGTTTCATAGCCTTGCCCTTTGTCATACCTCCTCGACTTAGAGGGACATTCTAAACGGTCTGTGTTATCTTGTTGGCAAATCAAACACTTGTCCTAGTCTCTGGGAGCAGTTCTTTTTGCTATTGTATGTGTATCTGAAATCATGCAAACGCATTCCTTTATTAAGCATATGCAATATTCTCTCTCTCTCTCTCTCCCTCTCTCTCTCTCTCTCTCTCTCTCTCTCTCTCTCTTTCTTTCATTCTTTCTGTTAAAGACCCATCATCAGCAGGCAAAATGTGTGCAGTGCCTTACATCAGGATACAACAGTACAAATAGAACATTCTCCCATCGTCCCTTTGAGGGAAATAACGTAAAGTAAATAACTTGCAACAATACAGCATCATAGTGGTTGCTGATGATGATAATGATGATAATCATAGCAATGTAAGTGGTATGCTGACTCTTTACTGTCATCAAGTTTGACAGAAATAGGTTTTAACTCACGTAAAATTATTATAGCAGTATTTTTTGGAAAGAAAAGAAAACAGGAGGAGGGGAGAAGGAGCACTGTCCTTTGTCAACACCGGTTATCGGCATTTATTGAGCTGTGTTCTGCTAGTCTGTTTTGTCTACCCCTCTGCTCGTCTTCCCGTCTGCCCGTCCGTTTTAGAGCAATTGATTATACTTAATAAATCAGATGCAGAAAAATCTCATATGATAGAATATTGCTCGCTAGACGTCCTTTAAAACAAGTGAAATTGAATAATATTTACGATTAAATAATTTGTATGGTTCGTGAATCGAAAGTAAAGGGAAAAGAAAACATCCGCTTCGACGCTAAAAATAGTCACCAATGGGAATCCAAAGGATGACGTAAAACAACCTTTGGTCGGCTTGGCCTCGAATGTTTACACAATAAAAATGAAAGAAATTTTTGTCGTCCATTTCAAAATTTTCAAATCTTAAAAACCGTGTATCTCAACTAATACTGATCTCTCAGAGTGGTTCTATATCATAAATTATAGGGTTTTTCATATTCTACAACATATGTAATTTTCATGCTTTCAACCCTGTTTGCACAATTCAATGGCTTTTTGGACCTAATTCCCCCTACTATTTCGGGTGGTCAATACGATTGTAAAGCGCTTTGAGCACTTGCAGTGGACATTGCGCTATAAAAAACGCTCAATAGTTGAAGGTAGAAATTCAATAATTATGACCTAATTAATTCCTTCCTAACACCGTGTGGATTCAATGATGGGTTCAAAGTGTGCGCTTCAACTCTACGTCACTTAAATCTATGTCAATATTGGGATCTAAGCTGTGATTTGATCTATTACCTGGCCAGCTGAATAAAGACCAATCCACTAATAGATTTGTCCGAATGAGGATAGTAGTTAGTAGGTAGGTACACACACGCACACTGTTCATTTAAAATTTAGTTATGCCTTTTTCGCCACGACACCATAAGACATCGTCGCCTCGGCATTCCACGAAGGAATATCGATAACTCATCAAACAAGATGTCTGATGTCAACAGGAATCACCCATGTTGTCCAAGTGAGCAAATTGGGGGTTAATAATCTTGCTCAAGGACAAAAAAAAAAACAAAAAAAAAAACGAAAGTGCCTGAAGCGGGGCTCGAGCCCGTGTCCTTCCGGGTCACAATGCAATGCCTTAACCTTTCGGCCACTTCGTCCCCTGTTCATATGTGTATATATATACAGGTGTCACCTGCTACCAACCGTCATAGCCTTAGATTCGATTCACACTGACTGCAGTTGGTGACATTTTTGGCTGACTTGATTTGTACACAGATTTACGTTATAAAGTCTGGAGAATCTCAGAATTCGGTGAGTAGAACAAGACCCCAGGGTATGGAAATATTGATTGAAAACAAAAACAAACAAACAAACAAACAAAACAACAACAAAAAACAAAACAAAACAAATAAATCCAATCAAATTAACAAAACAAAACAACAACAACAAAACAAACAAGAAACAACAGAATGGAACTGGTGATAAGAACAATATAAAGTATATATATTATATATAATAATAATCATAATAATAATAATAATAATAATAATAATAATAATAATAATAATAATAATAATACTAATAATAATAATATATAATAATAATAATAATAATAATAATAGTAATAACGACAATAATAATAATAATAATAATAATAATAATAATAATAATAATAATAATAATAATAATAATAATAATAATAATAATAATAATAATAATGATAATAATGATTCACTGCGTATTGTTAAGTCCTTGGAAGAGGCTCTTTATTCAAATTAGTCCCACCGCACTCAGGTGTAAAATAAGTACCTGATCGTTAACAGTACTGACTATGTGGGGGAAAAAAATAAAATCGCCTAACAGGTGTCATCTCTTGTCTTGCATGTTAAGTGTTGGTTAGGGAATATTTGTAAAGAGCTCTGCGCACAGTTAGTGGGTATTGTGTTATATTATTCCTGCTCAATTTTTAAAAAATGTTGATAAGTCATAATAACTTAGGTCACAAAAATGTTAAATCATCTTGAATATCACTTTGTTTTTCAACAAGATCTTTTGGGATTTCTTCGGGTACAAAATGAAATGCGATTTAGTCTACATCTGTTTATTTAAATGCCTTTTTTAAACATTTACGGGTACAAAATGAAATGCGATTTAGTCTACATCTGTTTATTTAAATGCCTTTTTTAAACATTTACGGGTACAAAATGAAATGCGATTTAGTCTACATCTGTTTATTTAAATGCCTTTTTTAAACATTTACGGGTACAAAATGAAATGCGATTTAGTCTACATCTGTTTATTTAAATGCCTTTTTTAAACATTTACGGGTACAAAATGAAATGCGATTTAGTCTACATCTGTTTATTTAAATGCCTTTTTTAAACATTTACGGGTACAAAATGAAATGCGATTTAGTCTACATCTGTTTATTTAAATGCCTTTTTTAAACATTTACGGGTACAAAATGAAATGCGATTTAGTCTACATCTGTTTATTTAAATGCCTTTTTTAAACATTTACGGGAAAGGAGCTTTTCCTGTCCATTGTTATTATTATAAGAATATTAATTTTATTGATTTAAATTAAATAGTTAAAAAATATACACATACAAGTTTGGACTAGAGGCCACAAGAATGATTTGTCTCAATTTATAAAATTAATATATAAAGTGTCGCTATTAATTATTTTTTCTATATTTATACAATTTCATATATATATATATATATATATATATATATATATATATATATATATATATATATATATATTGTGGCCATAAATTCTTAACTTTATATTTATACATTTTTATGCATACCATGTCTGTAACAGAATTTCCATTTTTTGGATGAATAAAGTATATTATTATTATTGTTATTATTATTATTATTATTATTATTATTATTATTATTATTATTATTATTATTATTATTATTATTATTATTATTATTATTATTATTATTATTATTATTATTATTATTATTATTATTACTATTATTATTATTATTATTATTATTATATTATTATTATTATTATTATTATTATTATTATTATTATTATTACTATTATTATTATTATTATTATCATTATTATTATTATTATTATTATTATTATTATTATTATTATTATTATAATCATACTAATAATAATTATTATTAATGCCCTTTCATAATGGTGTATTGTAGATAATAGATCACGATAAAACGTCAAAGATTTTGGCTTTACTACCAAATTATAGAGTTTTGCATTTATATAATATATAGATTTAGACTTGGATGCCCCTTGCTCACTACAGTGGGGAGGGGGGCAGCTTGGCTCAGCGGTACGGTCTTTGTTTCGTACCGAGTTCGATCATCAATCACCGTGTTGTGTGGCCTTGAGCAAGTCACCCTCGCTCTAGCTCAATTTGCGGCGCTGCACTGTCTTCCGTTGGAATAGACCCTAGAGACAAAGTTCCCATATATGGGATGAACAAAAGCAATTTTATTTTATTTAGTATTGTTTAAAATCACAATTAGTTACATTACACATAATATACAAATACTTGTTCAGTGTTTTCTTACACTATTGCAGGGAGAATAAGAGTCTAAGACTGTATTTTATATGTTCAAAGGTCTATAATTTAGTAAAAATTAGCAACGTTTACGTGTTATCGTCATGTAATTGAATAAAAACAAGAACTTTTATAAAGCGCAATATCCACTAAATGTGCACACAGCACTTTACAAACGGTCCCTTGACCAACAGCAACACCTAACAATTAGAACGAGACCTAACGCTTGTTAGGCGATCTTACAATTTTCTTCCGATATAGACAACGCCGTTGACGGCCGGGTACTTATTTTACACCTGAGTACGAATGTGAGTAAAGAGCCTTTTTCAAGGCTCAACTAGGCGCTTAGCGAGGCTCGAACACAGCACCTTCCGATCCGAAAGCGAGTGTCATACCACTAGACCACATAGTCGTAGAGGCAATAGCAAGGACTAAAACACCATTTCATGTCTATTATAATTAAAGTCAAATTTTTAATAAGTGGCGCGTCTTTTTCTTCGTTTTCGCAGATGTCACTCAATGCACAGCTGCAAAAATTGAATTTGTCTTGAATAAGAAGGATTTTTTCATAATCTTCAAACAATAGAAAATGATTTGGCGTATTTCAGCTATATTAAAATATGGATTACAGGTAATGGTCGGAAGTCTTAGATGATTTACATTATCAAAGTTATGAATTTTCCGCGTATCCATTTGGAAGGAATTCATTAAAATGGAATGTCCGGTGAATTGACACTTAAACGATATACGATATACGTGCAGTATTTGAATATGAAAGGACGAATGGCAATTTTTAAATATTAGACATCTACATTTTATAACTATCAATACATATTACTTATGAATACAAACAAAAGTGAACATTACGCACTTCCAATAATATTTTGATTAATAAATTTATAGAAATAGCTTGTGTTTTTGCCAATGAGGAATACACAAATTTAATGTAGACTGGTCAAAAGTAGAAATTCATCAATTTATGATACAGTATGTCCACCAATATGTACATGTGTTCAACAGTAACAAAAACAACAACAACAACAACAACTACAACAACTACAACAACAACCAAGAAGTTCTGGGCACCTCAATCATCACATTTTGATGACGAGAATGATGAAAAGAAGAAATGGAACGACTACGGGAATACTCCGAGCATCACTCTATCCAATAAAATGAAATTTTCCTTCAGTTTGCGAAGGTTGGAGCAAGCCTTTTCACAGTCTTCTATTGTTATATCATTTATATAATAAATGTGTTACAACACATAAAACAACGACGAGTCAGCGAGTTTCAGCATTTTATTCTTGATAATGATCAACTTTCCATCCAAAAAAACAACAACAGCCGATTGCCGGTCAAGGTCAACCTTTTCGCCCACTACTCAACAGTCATGCGCAAGGCGCCAAAAAAGGGAGGTAACAATTAGATTGGTTTTGAGTACATATTTTCAACACTCCCCGCCCCTGGCCTGTGCCATCAATAGGCCAGCATAGTAGGAACCAAGACATGAAGTTTGGGAATTGATAATCAAATGAGGTTTGCACTTTGTCATAAATCCACTCATTAACCCATTCTTATAAGGTAAAAGTACTTCGCAAACAAATAAATCATAACAGCGAATTGACATGGGAATAATAACATGAAATCATAAGAATAATAGTAATAGTACACAAATTGAGTGCATAAGTGATCATAAAGTTAATAGTAGTATATTAAATGAATAACTCAACTTATTGTCCATACATAGAAAGAGGGATTTCTACCCAAGAGAAAGTGGAAATTAGCAAAATATGGAGAAAAGAAAATGAATTTGCATTTATATTTTAAGCTCGGGGTCCTAATTGGTCCCATTGACTATCATGATCATAATATAATTAAACAAGGCATTTAAATTGAGTCAACCTACATGATACGTGTAGTTATTAAGACACATAAAGCATCATCATATTCACTCAGATATCAAACTTAAACAAGTAATATCAAACATCCAAATCAAATCAAAAGAATCTTTAGAATTAAAATTAAAAAAAAAAAAAATTAAAATAAGGCCATTCATCATCCGATAAAACTGGCGAAGAAAATGTTACATAAGCCAATGACTATGATATAACAAGTTACAAATTCAACATAGTTGGAGGTCTAATCAATCTACCACTCTTAGACCGGGCACCAACGGTCGTTTCGGGTTCTTTATTTGAGACTGTTTCTGAAACTTCAAGCTTATGAAGTCTTTTGACAGCTCTTACTAAATCTCCTCTTTCAGTCCGAATCGTGGCTGCTCTGACCAAACCGTCCTTGCTGAGGATAAGTTTAGTGATTTTACCCATAGGCCACTTTAATCGAGGTTTATTTTCCTCCCTAATGAGCACAATGGATCCCTTTTCAAGACCAACTTTACTTTTCCCATTCCCCAAGGATGGGAGATTTCTCACATAATCTTCACTCCAAATGCACCAAAACTTCTCTAAAACAAGTCTGCGCTCATTATCAAGAAAACAAAACTCCTCTTCATTTTGTGGCCCAATCCCAGCTCGTACAGTACTGAATGGAGAATTTCTGCCCACCAAGAAATGTGAAGGAGTCAGCGGCCCACTGTGTTCCTCCACGTAAGTTAATGGTCTAGAGTTCACACAAGCTTCTATCTCAACCAGTAGTGTTTCTAACTCAGCTAGATTCACAGGATTTCTTCCTACTGATTTTCTCAACGCAGATTTAATTGACCTCACTAGTCTCTCCCACCACCCGCCATACCAGGGAGCTAAAGGAATACTAAACTTCCATGAGGGCGCAGCAGGCCCAAATTGTTTGACAAGACATTCGCTAGCAGCTATGAAGGTTTTAGCATTATCAGAGTAGATTACAGCAGGGATCCCTCTTCTAGCTACAAATCGTCTATATGCCAACAAGAAGTCAGCTAGTGAGAGCGATGGTACAAGTTCAAGATGTATAGCCATTATGACCCCACAAGTGAACAGTAAAATGTAATACTTCTTTTCACACATGTCTGAACAATAAACAGGACCTGCATGGTCCACTCCCACTATAGAAAATGGGTTCGATCTACTGATCCTGTCAGATGGCAAAGGGGCAACAGTCTGGTTACACGGTCTAGAGTCGTGTCTTTGACAAATCACACATCTTTTACACACATTCTTAGCAAACACTCTCAAACTGAATATCCAATAATTGTTTCTAAGGGAAGTTAGCAAAGTAGGTACTCCTGCGTGCTTTAACAGCACATGTTGAAATCTAACAAGCAATAATGAAAAATGGCATTTAGGGAGTACAATGGGGTGTTTTTTCATCAAACGTGTAATCTCTAGACATTTCTAATCTACCAGACACTCTCAATAACCCGTCTTCATCAAGGATAGGGGATAGTTTGTGAAGTGGTGATTTCTTGGGTATCACCTTCCCATCAATGAGACAATTTATCTCTTTGTGATAACTTTCTCTCTGTACAAGCTTTAGTACATGAACATTTGTCCCTTTTAGTTCATCAGACTTTAGAACTGGTAGTGTGTTCAGTTCCTTTGAGGAAACTGAAGATTTCAGGTTGTTAATGAATCTTAAGACCCATCCCATGACCTTGATGATTTTGGGGTATTGACTAAACTTTTCAAAATCTATGACCTGCTCTTGCGTTTGTTGTTGCAAAGTGAGTAGAGCAGGCTGACATGAGCGCACTCTTTCCAAATGCACTTCTTCTTCATGGGAAATCCTTTCATCATTGGAACCGTTATCAGTGTTCGAATCCATAATCTCTAGGTTTTCAACACCTTGGAGCCATTCAACAGAATTCGTGAGCTCATTAGCAGAGACACCACGGGTCAATAGATCAGCCGGGTTCTTTTTCCCAGAAATGTGACTCCAGTTCGAAGGGCTAGTCAGAGTTTGTATCTCTGTGACTCGGTTTCTTACAAATTGTTTCCATCTCTGTGGATCAGCCTTGATCCAATGCAAAACAATATTAGAATCAGTAAAACATGAGTAAGCAATATCAAAAGGTAACTTCAATGCATTTTTAACAAAGGAAAGTAATCTAGCAACAAGCAATGCTCCTAACAATTCCAATCTAGGTAAAGTTATTTTCTTCAACGGAGCAACTCGAGCTCTAGAGACAACCAAAGAAATTTTCTTACATTCCTTCTCATGTATCTCCAAGTAAATACAACACCCATACGCCCTTTCTGAAGCATCAGAAAAACAAAGTAATTTCATGTCTCTGCAACCTCCCCATGAGTAAACAGAGAAACAACGCGGAACTTTCCACTTACTGATGTCACTAAACCCATTTGCCCAGGCTGACATTTTGTTCTGTAACTCATACGGCAGAGGATCATCCCACTGCAATCCCATACGCCACAAATCTTGGAACATGATCTTTATCAAAACAGTGAAGGGGTTCAAGAATCCCAAAGGGTCTTATATTCTGGCAATGAAGCTCAGAACCAAGCCTTTCGTGTATTGGATATTTTCTACCAAGCTTGGGTCGGCTCGAAAAAAGAAATAGTCTTCATTGGCATCCCAGTGCATGCCAAGGATCTTAATGGTTGGGGTAATTATGGCTGAACCATTCTCAAAATCAAAACAACTCTTTCTAGCAAGTGACACAAATGAAGAGCTTGCTCCCCATGTACTGAGAGGAAAACTTCCCCTTTTCATTATTTCACTTGCCAAACTTGCCATTTGCTCAAGTTCTTCCTCTGTGTCAGCGCCAGACAACCAGTCATCAACATACAAATTATCTATGAGTTCATTCACTACCCTTGACGGTTCAAACTTTCTCAAATGACATTGAATCGTGGCATTCAGGAGAAACGGGCTACTTGCGTTACCGAAAATGACACGATCGAATCTCATTACCCTTCTCTGTCCCCTTACATCCCAGATAAATCTATGTACATCTTGGTCTTCTTTGACAATTTTGATCTGATGAAAGGCTTTAGAGATGTCAGCCGTCAGCCCATACTTCCACCTTCGGAAGCGTAACATGATTTCTGTCAAGTTTGGGAGGAGATTTGGTCCAGTTTCCATGCAATCATTAAGAGATAAACCGTTCGAACCCTTTGCTGAGGCATCGAAAACAGGCCTTATTTTAATAGTTGTACTGTCCTCTCTAACCACAGGTCTATGCGGCAAATAAAACACCGGGTTCGAAGTAATCATTTCATCCACTGGAATCTCATGGACAATGCCATTCCTTTCCATGTCCTGAATGACCTCATTATAACCTGTCTCTAGTGATGGGTCCCTACCCAATCGTTTCATGAGAGTGTTCGACCTCTTCACCGCCTGCGACATGTTTTCATTCGGTTTTTCTTTGTGATCTGCCTTCCATGGAAGATGCACGACATATCTGCCTTCCTCAAACCTGACAGATTCATTGAACTCAGTAAGAACCTTAGAGTCAGTATTACAATGATTATCAATATTTTCTCTAATACCAATAGTGTCTAAATTCCAAATTTGATGACAACAAGGTTCAGGAATATCTGACATGCACAGAAGCTGATAGCTTGGAGGACTCTCTTGATTACCATTTTGTTCAAAGGAGCCTGAAAGCATCCATCCAAACAACGTTTCCTGTGCATGTAGATATTTCGTGATATGACAAACACAAGGCTTTACAAATTGCCAAAAGTGATCTAATCCTATCAATATATCAATGTGGACTTGACTGTCATGATTCACCAGTGATCCATCCACCAGTTTTAGCCCTTTGGCCTTTATTTTGGTGGCAACATCTTGCGGCAATTTGTGCTTACGAATTGGAGCACAGATCTCTGGTGACTCAGTGACAATCATTTCCTGTATTTCATCAGAAGTGGTTTTTAAACACAGTTTAAATTTATCTCTAATCTGGGGCTTGTTGGGTTTGGATTGTCCGAAAAGAGCAACAGAAACATTTTCCTTTCCAACCGACTTCAGTCCTAAATCCTTAATTACAGATTTTCTTATATAACTTCTGTCCGAGCCACTGTCGAATAAAATCGTTGCCTGTCCATGGCTTTTGTTGTAGTTCCAGACTGTGACCGTAGCAGTCTGCAATACTGCTGTTTTTGACGACGTGTGTCCCATCATTCTGGTTTGTACCTTCACACACATGGTATGCGAACCTTCGCCTTCACTCGTTTTGTTATTATCGCCACTTTCACCTTGTGGTTTTAAACATAACAACGTTTGATGTCGTCCCGAAAACGAATGGCACTTACTCATGGACTTACAGTCCTTTACCTTATGCATACCGAAAAACAGAAAACACAGTCCCTTACTAAAACACTGAGACCTTCTGGTAGCCGGGTCCATCTTTATCCAAGAGTAGCATTTCAGTGTGGCATGTCCTTTGCCGCACACATTGCAGGTCGTAGTCGTGGTGCTTCTGGCATCATTACCAGAACGAAGAGCAGAGGCTGTTGTGAATCTCCCCCGTGCTCTGTGATCAACTCTGGGCGAGGGTTGATCACTACGGAAGGTTTGAGAACGCTCCCGCCTGAGAATTTCGTTATGTAGAAAGGTGAGAAGGGCTTCCAGGTCACTCTCCATTCCATCTCCTTGTCTAGCCCATTCCAAACGAATATTTTCGGGTAGCTTATGTAGGACCAGAGGGGTCAAAATGACACCGTATGTGTCTCCCGTTATATCAAATGCCTCGAGACTTCTTATGTTCGTCTGTAACTCGTCGTATAAATTCCACAGATCATTTGTATTCTTCCCAGTAATCGACAAATTCAGTAGCTTTTGAATGTGGCTGAACACTATTCTTTCTTTTCGTCCGAAACGTTTTTCTAGAATGTCCCTCGCCGCTTCATAATTTGCTTCTGTAAGCGCTAGCCCCTGAACTGAGGCCAGTGCTTCACCTTTGAGGATTGCTTGTAAGTATGTAAATTTACTGACAATGGGTAAATTGGTGTTATGGACAATGGCAGAAAACTTATCCCAATAGGACTGCCATTGGGTGTGATCTCCACCAAACTTGGGAAGTTCTAGTTGGGGTAGTCTGACCTGAGGTAAAACGGATTGGGATGGGATGAATTGTTCTTCATTACTGTATTTAATATTAATGTTCTTTGTAGCTAAAAGTTCCTTCGCTTTAACTAATACACCAACTTTTTCTTCTCTAAATATTTCACTTTGTCCAATCTCTTCCTCTAAGTCACTTGTATCTAAAAGTTTCTCAATTCCCTTTGGGTCTCATCATAAGCAAGCATTTTTTCTTCTATACTTTCAATACACTGAGTTATTTGTTGTTCGGAAGAATCTAAAGTAATGTGTTGGAAGCGATTAGCCGCAATGGTTAATCTGGCTTTCGTCGCGGTCCTGGTCTTCTTCGCTGCTTCCATGTCGTAAATGAGTACAAGAATATTATACGAAATAATTTAAGAATACACGTGAAATGGTGAATACTTTAATAAGAATGACAATATTAGATACAGACGATCACCAGCAGTCGTCTATCTATCAGTCTTGATAGCGATACTTCAACTCAAATTGGAATAAAATCTACTCGCCTCCACATTATTTCTTGTGGTGCACGTTGGTGGGCTTAAGTTGTAGAAAGCTGTGATCTCGGTCATGAGATCCAGAATAATCGAATTCCCGAATATTAAACGATACAGTTCAATACATGTTTATCTCTGTCATGAGATAAAAATATATAAATAAAGACAAGAAAGGATTAATCTCAATCCTGAATTCCGGATGGAAAGTCAATTTCTACTTCCTCACTCAAGTGACTCGAGCCGTCCATCATTGAATCAATGTTATGAAAATGCATCCATCTGTCATGATGGTTAACAGCGTAATTCACCTTTCAAATTAGTCCCACGACTGAAGAATCTAAACGTCCATGCTTCCCGCTTTCGGCACCATATAATAAATGTGTTACAACACATAAAACAACGACGAGTCAGCGAGTTTCAGCATTTTATTCTTGATAATGATCAACTTTCCATCCAAAAAAACAACAACAGCCGATTGCCGGTCAAGGTCAACCTTTTCGACCACTACTCAACAGTCATGCGCAAGGCGCCAAAAAAGGGAGGTAACAATTAGATTGGTTTTGAGTACATATTTTCAACATTTATTGCCTCGTCGGTGAGAGCAAATAAGAAAAGAAGTCTTGACGTCACACTGTCTACTCTTCAGGTTCCAAACTCCTTAGAAGTGTTTTGTAACCAGTCCTTTGGCGGTTACAATGCATAGGTTACATTTTGAATCATAAGGTGACAGCAGCTTCTGATGGTGTCACACTAATTATCAGAGCCGCAAACTCATCGCTTCAATCGTGTATGGTCGCAAATCAGCCCGGAAGCTTCGTCACTAAGCAACCTTCAACTAGATGCTCTGCGGTTTCGATGGTTTTGACCACAACGGGTGGCAAGTCCCTAGTGATGAAGGGAGTCTGCGTGACGTGAAGCAGGCTCTTGACCAAAGTCGGTTCGCTGCCAACCAACGTCTCCTCTTTGCTGGTGGAGAAGCCTGGCAACTTCTCCCCCAGTTTCGAGGAGTCGAAGTCTTCGCCCCCTCGAGGGGTTTAATTCGTCCAAACCGACTTTCCATGCCATTCGCCATTCATTATCACCACCACCACCATTAATTTTCTTGTGCGGCTATGTGGTCTTGTGTTATGAGACTAGCTTTTGGACCGGAAGGTCCTGGGTCGAGCCTAACTCGGCGCATAGTTGTCTTTGAGAAAGGCTCTTTACTCATATGCTCTCACCAAACTCTAGTGAAAAATGAGTACCTGGACGTCAACAGCGTTGTCTCTGTCTGAAAAAAATTGTATTATCACCTAGCAGGCGCCATGTCTCGTTCTACATGTTACGCGTGGCTGTTGGTTAGGGACCACTTGTAAAGCGCTTTGAGCACGTTTAGTGGTGGATATTGCTCTAAAAAAATGCTCTGTTGTTTAAATTTTGATTTTTCCCTTTACTTACGACTGTCATCACTGTTTTTGTTCACCGACGAAGATAAAAAACCACACATCGATGTTTTCCACAAGCAGAAAAACCAATATGGCAACTCTGTTCCCTGCTATACAGTTGACCGTTCATCTTCTTTTTCTCCTCGTCACAGCGGTCTACAGCCTTTAAAACCCCCGCCGAAGCCTTGGATATACATACAAGACCGCCAATGCAAGCAAGAAGGACATCTTCACTTTAACGGCCTACTTCGGTCTCACTCAAAAGAAGCGTATCCGACCCTCCTGGAAGTGACTGATCAGTTGTCAAACAGGAACTTTGAGTTGGTGGTTCGGTCTTTCTGTTTGCCATACCACAGAAATAATCACGTGATTACGGAGGTGGTTCATTTGATTGGTCATTACACGAATGACCAGAAAGTTTATTCGTTTCTTTCAGCAATCTACGATAATTTGAGTTCATTGAGTACTCATGGTACACGGACCAAGACGGATGCCCAAATGTTGGACCTGGTAGCAGACATTGGAGCCCGCGCTACCCAAGTTCCAATCAACAAATTCCAAACAGGTAAGCTCCCTCAACTCGAAATTAACTCTCTCTTTACCGACTATTTTTAGGAGTTTTCTCGAAATGTCTTACTACCCGAGACGAAAAAATGTTAAACTCAAAAGCAATGAGACATTTGTCTAGAATGACGTGCCTCATAAAACAACATTAACTCACTCAATCCTAGAGATTTTTGCTTCTTTCCAAAACTGGAAAAAAATATCAAAAATGAGCATGCACATAGATTGTTTTATTCAACTACTCGTATCATTAACATATAAAAACAAAATAAAATTGCTTTGATACTCTACGCCTATAATCTGACTCATAAAAATGTAATAAATATGCATGGATAAAAGTAACCTCGGATATACTACGGATATAGTCGGTGTTAGGGTTGAGTGAGTTAAATTATCACAGCTATAACAAAGATTTGTTTTCAAATGTTGTAATGCACATTATAGTAGATCTGAAATATTGATCCGTCACATATGGGATCAGTTACTTATCGTTGGTAATGGAGGGTTAAACTGAAGCCCAGAATTAAACCATATGCGTCTCTAATAATGGTTTAGATAAGACAGGTTTATCAAAGAGTTCACCAAGATATTTTTCCTTTTGATATGTATTCACCCCAACAAATGAGCTTAACGTTTTAATTTCCGAAAAAACAAAACAAAACAAAAACAAAAACAATTGAAATTGAATGGAATCTTCAATTTTATATACGAAAACAGATAAAATAGATGTTTCGGGTTTCCCCTGTATCAACAAAACAGGATGAATGAAAAACACTACAGACGAATGAGATAATGTGGTAATGGCTTTGTTAATATACAAAATTAAATGTGGACAATCATACTTTTATTTCCAATGTGTGGAGTTTTCGTAATACAAAAAGTATTTATTGGAATTGGCACAATGACCATATGTATCATCTCCAGAATACTTAAACACCGTGTCACCGTTGGATATTCCGGGTTAAAACATCACAATGAAATTCCGATGACGCCAACTTCGCAGGTCAGAAATAAAGTGAGTAGGAAAGTGCCAGAAGAAAACAGAGAATAAAAACTCCGCGGCGGCGATGGGGGCTCTAACCCGAGACCTTACTGGTACGACAACTCTGCCAGGCCGCTGAGATCGTGACTCTACCGTATGAGCTATCCACGACCCCCAAAAAACTAAAATGATTGGTTGACTTTATCCATTATGAAACACAGATAGAGAATAGAACATTTTGAACCAACAGATGTCGACTTAAGCAAATGATGAATTTAAGAGAGTTGACTATTTTTCGATTCCACTGAACATTGTTCCTTTTCCCCCTATAATAAAAGAAGAAAAAAAAAAGACCACGTCTTGGGCATGGGGCGTCCACTGATTACAGAGATGTTCCATGACTTATTTTTCAATGACCATTGACATACTTGTATATATGTTATTTATTTGAACATGGATTTTGTTCTCCTAGAAATGTTTTTCTGTCATTGTCTGTACTCGATGACTTATTTTTCAATGTTAGTGACCGTTGACTTATTTTTATATATCTTATTTATTTTGTTTTTTGAAAAATGATTGGCCTAACAGGTGTTATATCCCGTCCTATATGTTAAATGTAGCTGTTTACCAGGGACCTCTTGTAAAGCGCTTTGAGCACGTTTAGTGGATATTGCGCTATATAAAAAAGCTCAAAATATGTCTATATATTATTATGGTTACGTTATGGCTATTTATTTATTTATTTATTTATTTATTTATTTATTTATTTATGTATTTATTTATTTATTTATTCACTTACTTATCTATTGGTCTAATGGTATGACACTCGTTTTCGGATCGGAAGGTCCTGAGTTGGAGCTTCGCTCGGCGCATATTTCAGTCCTTGGAGAATGCTCTTTACTTACATTCTCTCACCGTACTCAGATGTGTAAAATGAGTACCTGGCCATTAACAGTGTTGTCTTTGTCCGAAAAAAATTGTAATATCGCCTAACAGGCGTCATGTCCCGTCATACATGTTAATTATTGCTTTTGGTCAGGGAACCCTTGTAAAGCGCCTTGAGCACGTTTAGAGAATATTGCGCAATATAAAAGCTTAATTTGCTAAGATAGCTGATTATGCCAATGGCTATTGCTTACCTTTACATGCTTTCAGAGGAAGTCTTTTCACTTATATCTAGTGTTTATCTTTTTCTTTTTAAACATTTTATCAAACAGCAGGCTATTTATGACGCGGCTTCCCGTCTAGACTTCAAGTACGGCTGCACTCGAGGAGTATACGAGACACCTACGTTCATGTTGAATGACGTCATTGTAGAGGGTGCAAGGGATAACTGGACAAAAGAACAGTAGATGGCGGTCATTGCACCTTTGTTGTAGTTGTTGTAGTCTCAGAATTTGATCCCTAAATAATGAATAAAATGTCACAGAATACAGTACTTGCAGGAATATAGCATGTTGTAATTCCAGCACTATATGTAACACGACACAACGCTGGAGATGGATGACCGACGAATGTTTTGGTTACATCTCAGGAGCACCTGAGTTCCAAAGGTCGGGATTATAGCACGCTTTTTTTCTTTTCTACAGAATAGAGCGTGTTAGAATCCGGCGAGTACTGTATGTGCGTTTATTTACGAGTGCGTTTGTGTTTGTTTGTGCATTTGTGTGTTTCTTATGATTGCCTGTGCATGAGACAATGACATAAATACCAAAATGAAACGGTTTTTTTTTAAAAAATAGCTTTTTTATAGTGCAATATTCACTAAACGTGCTCAAAGCGCTTTACAAGTGGTCCCTAGCCAACAGCTTATATCAGCTTCTTTAATTCTTCTCCATGTTCCTCGTGGCCTTCCCCTTGATATTCTGCCCTGAGGGTTCCAGTCCAATACTGTCTTTGTGATAGTGGAGTCACTAGAGTGTTTCAGCAAATCATTTTGGACTTAGACCTAGACTTAGACCTAGACTTAGACCTAGACTTAGATCTAGACTTAGACCTAGACTTAGACCTAGACTTAGACCTAGACTTAGACCTAGACTTAGACCTAGACTTAGACCTAGACTTAGACCTATCTATCACATGATCGCTGTCCTATTTAAAATTGGAAAACACCATGTGACGTGTGCAAAATTTAGGTCACGCATTCAAAACAGTAATTTGGCCGCATGTGGTAAAACACGTGCTCCTGCCTTTGACCGCTCACCTTCCATAGCAAATTATAGAAAAGAATATCCATTATAATGTGGCTGTCGGGTGGCAAAATAAACACATACTCATAAATACTCGATTGTGCATCAAATAATGTCTAGATATTGATATTGTATTAAACAAAGGGTGAAATTTATCAAAAATAACTGTCAATCTATTTTTAGATGAGGGTAAAGTTAATTATTCAAAAATTAATGCGCTTGTATGAACAAAACAAGAAGTAGAACTATCTGTCTCCTGATTTTCAGAATATTTTAGACATATATGTTGAATTTAACTACTGTAGCATCTACTTTACTGGAAACAACAAACAATGAAAGCAATGTGTAGTGAATTTTATAAATTTAATGTGTTCTCTCGTGTTTACGTTTTGTCTGATCTGGCGTGTATAGTAGTCTTGCAGTCAGCAGTATGTTGTAAGTCTTCGTAGTTCGTAGGAAACGGAGATCGCCACACATGCCCCCCCAAACACGAACTAGTCATCTTCGTAGTACCGAGGTCGTTTAATGGTACGCCCTGAGCGAGATAGCTTCTTAGTAGGCACTACGTTAGTATCATCAGAAGCAGTACGGGAGTTTTGTATGTTTCTGTTCGATAACTTTCTGTTCGTATTCGGTGGGCGTCCACGACGAGGTGGGGTGGCAAGGGAAACTGGTTGCGTAGAATCGACAAATGCAGCTTTAAGTCGGTCGATCGAAATCCGTTCTGCTTTGCCACCAACATCGATCAGGAATTGTTTATCTCCAGGGGTCATGACAACATAGGGACCTGTATACGGCTTCTGAAGGGGTCCTCGGTGGGTGTCAACACGGATGTAAACATATTTTGCTGACATCAAATTCTTGGGTAAATTTGTTTGATGATAGCCGTGATTTTGTGTTGGCCGTGGTGAATGAAGGGACACGTTTTGCCGAAAGGTTGCCAAAAAGTCTTTAGCGTGGAAGTCTGAAGGATGGTCAGGTATAAACTCTCCAGGGATTGTTAAAGGTTCTCCGTATACTAATTCAGCTGAAGAATGACCCATATCATCCTTAGGTGCAGTTCTTAAACCAAGCAGAACCCAAGGTAGCTCATCCACCCAATTTGGAGTTATTAGACGAGCTTTGAGGGACGATTTCAAGGACCGATGATACCGTTCAATCATGCCGTTGGACTGAGGGTGATACGCAGTTGTGTGATGAATCTGCACACCAAGTTGACTGGCCATCTGTTTCCATAGCGTGATGTAAATTGTGAGCCCCTGTCAGAAGTTATATCAACAGGAATGCCAAACCGCGAGATCCAATTGGAGATCAGGGCTTTTGCACATTCTTCTGTTGTTGTGGTTCGTAACGGTATTGCCTCAGGCCATCGGGTGTTCCTGTCAATTATAGTAAGGAGATGGGTGAACCCCCTTGACTGAGGTAATGGTCCAACGATGTCAATGTTTATATGTGAGAATCGCTTTCCTGGGACATGGAATGTTTCTAACGGTGCTCGTATATGTTTTTGAATTTTCGAAGATTGGCAGTTGTGACATTGCTTAACCCATGCTGACACTTCTTTCTTAAGACCATGTCAGATAAACTTCTTGCTGATAAGTCTGACTGCGGCCTTAACTCCATGATGACTCATATTGTGAATAATTTCAAAAACCGGTCTTCTGAAGTCGGTAGGAACGATAGGTCTTGGGTAGCCAGTTGAGATGTCACAGATTAACTCTGGACCCGAGTCAACGGATGTTTTGACGATTTTGAGGCTTGTTAATGCAGTTTTGTAAGCCTGTGTGTCAATGCTATTTTCTTGGGATTCCGCCATAGCTTGATAGTCGATGCCAATTGAGACTGAGTTTGTAACTGCTCTTGAGAGACAATCTGCGACAGTGTTGTTTTTTCCAGAAATGTGTCGGATGTCAGTTGTGAACTCGGATATGGCAGATAAGTGCCTTTGTTGACGAGCTGACCATGGTTCAGTTGATTTGGACATGGCATGGATTAATGGTTTATGGTCAGTAAAAATAGCGAATTGTCTCCCTTCAATGATGAAACGGAAATGACGGATGGCTAAGTGAATGCCAAGCAACTCCCTATCAAAGGTACTGTATTTCTGTTCAGGTTTACGTAACTGCCTGCTGAAAAATGCCAATGGTTCCCAATTACCTTGATGATTAAGATGTTTAAGGACAGCGCCCACAGCTTGGTTGGAGGCGTCAGACGTTAAAGCGAGGGGTGAGTTCAAGCAAGGATGGGCTAACATTGTGTTACTTAGTGCATTTTTACCGTCAGTAAAGGCTTTTAACATTTCTTGCGTCCACGTAAGTGCTTGACGTTGTTTTTTGACTTTCAAAGCACTATATAGGGGTCGAAGTATTTTAGCTAGTCTCGGAATGAAACGATGGTAAAAATTCAACATCCCGAGGAACTCTTGAAGTGACTTGATGGTTTTTGGTTGTGGAAATTGTTTAACAGCCTCAATTTTTGTCGCCATTGGGACAGATCCAGAATGCGAGATGTGATGGCCAAGGAAGTAAAGAGATCTCACACCAAAAAGACATTTCTCAAGACGGATAACGGGGCTTTGGTTTCTAAGTCTTTCGAATACGATTTTGAGATGTTCTATGTGTTCTGCCTCAGTTGAACTTGCAACCAGAATGTCGTCGAAATAACAAAATACGCAGTCTAAATCTTGTAAAATGGAGTCCATTAAACGTTGGAATGCTTGTGCTGCATTTTTAAATCCAAATGGCATTCTTAAGAACTCCCAAAAGCCGAAAGGGGTTATCACTGCCGTTTTTGGGACGTCTTCTGGAGCGACTGGAATTTGGTGGTATCCTCTGACAAGGTCGATCTTCGAGAAGATGATCTTACCGTCTAAGTTTGCTGTAAAATCATGAATGTGTGGGACAGGATATCGATCTGGTATAGTAGCATCGTTAAGTCGACGAAAATCTCCGCAGGGACGCATTGTGCCATCAGCCTTGGGGACCATGTGTAATGGGGAAGCCCAAGGGCTCTTTGATTTTTGAATTATGCCCATTTTCTCCATTTCCAAAAAATCTTCTTTTGCACACAAGAGTTTTTCTGGAGCCAGGCGACGAGCACGTGCGAATACTGGGCGACCTTTGGTTGTGATGAAATGTTGCACGCCATGTTTCACAGTTGCCGTTGAAAATGTTGGTTGAAGTAGTTCTGGATAGTTATTCAATAATTTTCTGAATGTATTGCAGTTCAGCTCGAGTGGTGAGAGTTCGGCGTTTGCGCAAACTGAACTTACTGAACAAGGTACGTGCGAACACGTTTCAGCGTCGATAAGGCGTCGACCACGAATATCCACAAGCAGATTATGATGACGTAGAAAATCTGCTCCAAGTAGGGGACGCTTGACATCAGCTTTGATAAGTCGTGCATTGAATAAACGCGATCCAATACGTATGTTAGTTTTGAAGCATCCGTATGTTTTTATTGTAGAACCATTAGCAGCTTGTAATGCGAGATCAGAGGAACCCAAGCTTTTGTCTGGTGCAGAGGCGGGTGTGACAGATACTTGAGCTCCAGTATCTACTAAAAAACGTCGGTTTGAATTTTCATCGACGACGATGAGTTGGAGGTTTTTTGATGTGGGCGCGTTGGCTGAGTAAGAATCCGGGTCGACAGCAGAATTTACTGTTGACCCGGCTTGGCGTTTCCCTGGTTCTTCTTGTTTTTCTTGAATGAATTGAAGAGTTTGCATGTTTGTGCACATCGACGGGCATTTGAACCAAACCGTTGATGGTACCAGCAGAGGGAATCTATTTCACTGGTCATGGTTGGTGTGTCAACTTCACAAGTAGTATGAGAAATTGAAAAGGAGTTAGAGTTTGAGTGAGCAGCGTAGAAAAAATTGTCAGCTTCTCTGGCAAGTGCCCTGTAATCATCCAGGTTGGACGACTTTGCTAATGGAAGTCTGATGTTTGCTGGAAGTTGTCTTAAGAATAACTGTCTGAAGAGCAGACAGGGCGTGTGTTTGCCGAGGAGCACTAACATCCTGTCCATTAACTCAGATGGCTTTAAGTTGCCCAAACCATTCATGTTGAGTAGAGATTCCGCTCTCTCTGTTTCCGAAAGACCGAACGCAGACAGCAGGAAGTTTTTCAGTATTTCATATTTACCTTCCTTGGGTGGTGATGATAGAATAGCAAGGGCTCTAGTTGCTGTGTCTGAGTCTAAGGCAGCCACTACATAGTAGTACTTTGTTTCATCGCTTGCTATATCGCGTAAAGCAAATTGTGCCTCGCTTTGTGCAAACCACGCTGAAGGACAAGTGGTCCAGAATGTGGGCAAATTCAATGCTACGGCGTCGATAGACATGTTTATTATTATTATGTTCTTGTGAAGAGTTGAACTGGTAAATAATAATAATATTATATACCTATCTCTTAAGTTGTTTTAAGTCCGGGTCACCAATGAAGCATCTACTTTACTGGAAACAACAAACAATGAAAGCAATGTGTAGTGAAGTTTATAAATTTAATGTGTTCTCTCGTGTTTACGTTTTGTCTGATCTGGCGTGTAGAGTAGTCTTGCAGTCAGCAGTATGTGGTACGTCTTCGTAGTACGTAGGAAAGGGAGATCGCCACACTACATTAAAATTTTATTTACACATGTTTGTTTTAACTGAAAGTGTATTATCTATAATTTAAACAACAAAGACGGAAGATCTATTGTGGGCGCAACGTTGTCCGGCTTCTAACGTTCCTAATCAGCAGCAATGAACCGGAGGCCAAATAATTCAAAGGTACCGTTTCTTTTTCAGTGTTTGAGTTTGTAATCTGCATCGATTACTTTAAGAGAAGGTAAATATTTAGTTCAATGTTAACACGTAGTAGCTTTCCGGTCTTTAACTTTGGATGTTTCACTCGCATAATTCTAGAATGCTTTGTAGATGTACGGTTCACTTCGCATTGTCAGTCACTAGTAGACAGCTCCACTCACCGAGATTCTCACTTACAAAGTTGACGTCTCCTTCGCTCATGTCTGCTTCATGTTCAAGCAGTGACTGATTCTGATACTGTTTGAGAAAACACACTTTTCATAATAATAGGTGGATAATATTTTTAAATTGTCGTGTTGTGGGTAACAGCTTTACAATCTAGAACGTGTGGTGTATCAATTCAATCATAATTTAACTCCCCCCCCCAAAAAAAAAGGAAAGAAAAGAAAAAAGCAGAACCCCCATTAGTAGGTTGGAATGTCAACAGAAGCAAAAATAAAAAAAATTAAAAAATCAATAAGTAAAATAAAAGAAATCCCATCTGTCGTAGTGCGTGGCTTTCACCACTTTCAACTGGCAAAAGTCTAGCCTAGTCGTATTATTCACTCTCTCCTTGTCCTTGCAATATGTTCCGAGTTTGGAACAACCTTTAGGTCTCTAGATACCTACCGACGTGCACTTATTTGCAGGTCTGATAATCCAATTCACTATTGGCTCATTGTTGTAATGGCTTTTTTTTAATGACACAAAATTTTGCCCATAACAAAAATATTAAACTAGGCCTATAATAGCATTCTTATGTCAGACCTGCATATATGTATACGTCGATACCTGCTGCTTCTTATGGTTCACACTATTATGTTATGACGATCGACCCAATCAGCAAAGTCCGGTCCGCATTCGTGCACCGTCGCGAACCCGCCTGGTAGCATCGTCACAACACACCTTTCGACTAAATGCTCTGCCGTTTCGGGTTCTTGCCCACAGCGTGGAGATATTGGACAGGAAGTTAGACCCCACTGATGTAACGCACTTGCCGTTAGGCAGATCCTCGACCGAAGCCGATTCGCAGCTACCCAGTGTCTCCTCTTACTGGTATCAAAGCCTGGCAACTTCTCACCAAGCTTAGAGGAGTGTAGGTCCCCGTCGTTTCAAATTTTCATTCAATACCAGGAGTTAAATAAATCCATTGAAAATAACAATGAAATGTGGTAATTATACCTCTTGTTCGTTGTTAGCTCCATATGAATAAACTGAATGTGAGATGATATTGCTTTCTATGTTTCTAACCAAGAGAAAACGCTGTGGAATGCCATAATTATTCCAACTGAATAATTTTTTTTTTCAGATTTAAATAACATAACAATCGTGAGCCTCTGCATTTCTTGAGATATTGGTGTGCAGTCCTGGAAGTATTGCCCTGCCCACATTCTGGCAACTAACCAATAAATATTCACGAAAATGTATTATTATTATTATTATTATTATTATTATTATTATTATTATTATTATTATTATTATTATTATTATTATTATTATTATTATTATTATTATTATTATTATTATTATTATTATTATTATTATTATTATTATTATTATTGTATTTGTTCTTATTATCATTGAGCCTTACCCTCAAGATTATTAAAATAGCTTTCAACTTTACTGTATCTTATAGAATTTCTCAATATTTAAAAAAAATATTCTATAGTATTTATACAATCTCTCAGCTGTATTGGCCTAACCTATTGATCCATAGTCTAGAATCTTGAGGGTGGCGATTAAGCAGAGAGAACAGAACCTTATTTTGCTTTCAAGCGTTTTCAAATTTTAAAATCTTGCCGTTATTTTTAAAGATTCTATTTAACTTTTTTCTAATGCTAGTACAAGTTAAAAGCCTTATTATGAAGATCCTTAAATGATCTAAATTAAGACAGCTATCACTCCATGTCATTGGTATTGGCTTCTGACTCTTTTTACAATAGATTCATATTTCCAGTGTGCTTATCATATACTTTTACATAGCGAAGTGAAGAAAATATGCCAAAAACTTGCTTTTTTGGTTTTGCATATGAAGAAATTTTGCAATAATATATTTTGTTACAGTATATACCCTTTAACTTGCCAACATTTTCTATATTAGATATATTTTATTCTTTTTTTTCTTGTTCACATTTAATCAATAGGCAGGATAAGAGTGCTGATAAAACTCTAATTGTAGCTGATTTGTAATATCAGTACCTATAATTTGATAGATTGGTCTTTTGACCAATGTAATGTTGCAGTTGCTATTGAAAATATAATATAATCTACCATTCATTGCACATATTTCACTAAATGTAATATGTTTTTTTTTTGTTTTTGTTTTTAAAATATGAAAAATTACTTTATACAGTAAAAAAAACTTTTTGATTTTAAAAAATTAATTACAGAAACCAAATCTAACATGTGTCATGGAGACTGCACAGAAAGCAGACTGAAGGACGGAAATGAGAAGAAGAGCAACTGGCAGCTTTTAACATGAATTGAGACTGTTAGGCTCAACGTTTATGTAACGGATATTCAAGGTATATATCTCAAGAAAAATAGGTATAATTGTAGATACATATAATTCCTTCAGATTATATCAGTTTGATAGTTTGCAACATGTTTCTGGCAGTATAAATCAAGTTAATTGCAAATTATCTTGATTTCAACTTGCATGTTAAGTTGATATAAAATTTCTAATTAATTGATTCTGAATGCATAGTTTTCCTTTATTTCATTTAAAAATTATCTGAATCAGCTATAGAGCAGAGAAAATAGGTTCATTAATTTTTTTAACAAATTGATAAAAGAAAGAAGCTTTTCTGGAGGCATTTAATCACACTTTTAAAAATGGGACCATACAGTTTCAGTGATAAGTATCAATTTTCCTTTCCCCCACTTCTCTTCACAGGATGAGAATACAAACATACCTGTAGTGGAGATACATCTAATCTATAGATTTTGTGATTATCAGCATGTGCATTATAAATGAAATGACAATAAAAGCGATATGTATAAACTTGCATTGTGTTTTTTCTAATAATTTTTTTTTGATTTGACAAGTCATATATATATATATATATATATATATATATATATATATATATATATATATATATATATATATATAATGGCCCTCAGATACAGATGGTGGGTGAGACTCCAATAGGCTGTTTGGAACCATATACCCTTTGCATACAGTACCGATCGAGTGTTTGACTTCCTTTAAGCACTAAAATTCTTACAAAATTTGTCTGCCTGAAGTCGGTAGCCATTCACAGTGAATTGAGGGGGTAATGTGTGTAACGTCGGGAGCAATATTCTTCAATAGCACTATCACCTATCCAACCATTGATCACACTTAGCATTGCTTGACCTTTGTGACAAGACGAGACACTGTGCCGCTGAAACAAACAACCCATTAGTGGTAGTAGCAGTGGCTATATTATGGTAGTGGTGATAGCATTGGTAGTGAAATAAAATTGAGCTTTTGTATAGCGCAATATCCACTAAAGGTGCTAAAGCGCTTTACTGGCCAACAGCAACACTTAACATGTAGGACGGGAATTGACGCATGTTAGGCGATATTATAATTTTATTGGGCAGAGACAACGCTTTTAACGGCCAGGTACTCATTTTACACTTGAGTACGGTGAGATAAAGAGCCTTTTCCAAGGACTCAACTATGTGCCGAGCGAGGCTCGAACCCAGGAACTTCCGATCCGAAAGCGAGTGTCATACCACAAGACCACATATCCGCACAGTAGTAGTAGTAGGTGTTGTAGAAATAGTATATAAGAGGGAAGAAATAGATAGAGAAACTCGAATTGGCTCTCCTCTGGAGGTAACGTATTATAATTTGTTGTGTGTTCTGGATTGCTGTTTTTCCCAGCCGTGTTGTTGTGAACAGTTTTATGTCCGTGAAGCATTGTGAGTCCCTGTGGTGTGTTGTTTCTGCCTCTGTGTGTGTGTGTGTGTGTGTGTGTGTGTTTGTGACGTCGTGTCGGGTATAAAAAAGCTTCAATCTTTCTCTTTCAGCACTTTGATTCAACATGGATGATTAATAGTTAACTTCGTAAAATAGGTTTAAATCAAGTAGTCTACCGTGAGCGATTCCTAAACCCACCCACTTCGGTGGAGATTTTATTTATTCATTTTATTTCCCAACGTGAATGAGATTGAAAACTTTTCACACCTCATTCTCATTGCATTGCTTTGATACTCAAAAATATTGCGTTGACCGACAGCCCAAAACGAGCAGAGGGATCACAATCTGAGTTTCCCTGGACATAGACAACTTGAGTCTGCTGCTAAGCAATGTGTAAACAAATTGAATGCGCATGACAAGCCTAAGGGTGAATTCTAGCATAGTTCGGGTCATTTGAATCTAATTATGAAAAAAAATCTGGGTCATTTTTTTCTAGATAGTTAGCTCAGCGGACGGCCCGTATAAAGTTTCAAAGACAACTTTCCCTCAATATTAAATATATTTATTCACAAAAACATATCCTCTTTTATAAATAACACAGGGAAAACAATCTAATGCAAGCGTTAGCTGAGAAAATTCGTTCATTGCTTTCTCGAGGGACGCATCTCTGTGCGAACAGACAACGGAGGCCGAAGTCATCGTGTACTCGACTGACACTGGACAATTGGAGGTTGTTACGGGACCCCAAAGATATTCATACATAATGCATTACATACATAGGTCTGTGATGAAAAGAAATCGACATAAATCAATAATTCTAAATGGTACTAACTTTTTTAAAACCAACTGCATCATAAATAGGGTGCGAATCGGACACAAAAATTTCGACAATGAAGTGACAAACTTTTGCACTCGTCACTAAGGAATTCCCTTTCTATAATAATCAATCACGTGATAAATTAAGGTCTAAGTCTAAGTCTAAGTCAAAAATTATGATTTGCTGAAAGTCTATTTTTTTTCTGAGCGTGTGCCCAATCCACCTCCATCGTCTTCTTCCTATTTCCACTCCCACTGGTTTCTGCTCTGTTCTTTTCCATACTTCTTCATTTTTAATTCTATCCATCCATTTTATTCTGAGTAGCTTGCGCATGCACTGGTTTACGAAAATCTGTACCCTTCTTATACATGCCTGTGATGCGTTCCAAGTTTCACATCCATACAGTAGGACAGACTTCACGTTTGAGTGCCTTTCTATCCGTGCATCTTTGCTTCCGTGCCTCCGTCCTTGTCAATTATACTTCCGAGATAGCAGAAAGTGTCTATATCTTCAAGTTCCTGATCTTTTACTTTGATCTGCTCCCTTTGATACGTACCTATCCTCAAGACCTTTGACTTTGCAGGGTGAATTTTTAGACCAATTGATTCCGAGAGACTGTTTATAATTGTGGTTTTTGCTTGCATCTTGTCCTGTGTAGGGGATAAAAGAGCCAGATCATCTGCACAATCCAAATCATTCAACTGTGTCCTGGGGGTCCACTGTATCCCATTTCTTAGCCCTTTGGAGGTTTCCTTCATTAGCCAATCAATGGCAAGGATGAACAGGAATGGTGAGAGCAAGCATCCCTGCTTGACACCAGTCTTAATTTCAAAGCTGTCAGTAAGCTGATCTTTATGTGCAACCCTTCATGCATTTTCTAAATGGGAGTCCATAATTTGTCAGAATTTTCCACAATGTTGCTCTGTCAATACTGTCGAAAGCCTTCTCGTAATCCAGAAAGTTGACAATAAGAGGAGAGTCCCATTCTATAGACTGTTCCACTATGACTCGCAGAGAGGCAATCTTATCGGCGGTTGAAGGATTTGTTCGAAAACCTACGTGCTCGTCCCGCAGTTTAGCATCTGTTGCATTCTTAATTCTCTCTAGAATAATACGGTTGAAAACCTTTCCTGGAATAGAGAAAAGAGTGATTCCTCGATACTTATTACAATTACTGAGGTCCCCTTTCTTTGGAAGCTTGATAAAATGTCATTCCTTCCAATCCTTTGGGAATATCCCGTCATTCCAGATTCTCTCAAATAGTGGGTGCAGGGCCTCAGCATTTCTTTCAGCATCAACTTTTAGAGCCCCCGGTGGAATCTGGTCTGGTCCAGCAGCTTTCCCCCTTTTCATCTTATTAATGGCACCCACAATCTCTGCTATCGATGGTGGATCACAGCTAATTGGTAGCCCATTTCTTGCAGGCAAAATTTCCAGCTGGTTGTCTGGTGGTGGTCTGTTCAGAAGGCAGTTGAAATGTTCCCTCCATCGTTCAGATTGAGTCTCTTTTCCAAAAATAGTTTTCCCATCTTTGTCTTTGACTGGTACCTCTGCTTTCCCATATTTGCCAGCAAGTGTCTTGGTAGTTTGATAAATGATCCTCATGTGTCCTCCTGTCGCTGCTGCTTCTGCTTTCTCTGCAAGTCTGTTCATGAATGCTTCCTTGTCTTTCTTCACAGATCTTTTTGACTTCCTTAGCTATGGCTCGATACTGCTCTTGTGCATCCAGTCTTGAAGCCCTTGTACGGCTTGCATTCACGTGTTCCTTCCTTGCCCTCCTCTCTTCAATAAGGTTCAAGGTGATGGCCTTATCCATTCTATATGTTCCAATTTCTTTACACCTAATACCTCGTGGCATGTTGTTATGTAGACTTTCTTGATCTTTGCCCGATGTGACTCTACATCTATGTCCTCCTCGAGCTCAGTAAGAGGTTGGAATCTATTATTCAATTGTAGTTTGAATTCACCATTCTTTTCTCCATCTAGTCCATTCACCTCAAATTTTCTTCTTGTATGTGATCTGGTCCCATGTTTTCTGAGTCGGAGCTTAGGCTTTGCCAATAGCAGGTGGTGGTCTGACCCAACATCTGCCCCTCTCCGTACTGTCACATCTTCCAATGAACGCCTGAATCTTCGAGAGATACAAAAATGATCAATCTGATTCTCTGTCACACCATCTGGTGAGACTTAAGTTGCTTTGTGGATCCTCTTATTGGGGAACACCGATCTTCCAATCACCAAATTGTTGAATGCACAGAAATTTGCAAATCTCTCACCATTGTCGTTTATTTCTCCCATGCCATGATGTCCCATGATACCTTCAATATCTACGTTATCCTGTCCTACTTTATCATTAGCATCTCCCATCAATATGTTGATGTCTTTCCTTGGTAACTTGTCAATGACTTGTTGTAGCAGACTATAGAATGTATCTTTGTCCTAATCTGTTGCGTAATTTGTTGGGGCATAGATCTGTACAATGTTCATGTTGATCTTCTTACTCCATGTTGTAAAGGACGCCATGATGATCCTTTCTCCGTGTTGTTCCCATCCTCTCAGTGACTTCTGGGCAAACTTGGTTAAAATTATTCTTACTCCCTGTGTATGAATCCCGTCCCCTCTCCATGAATATAAAATCTTCTCCCCAGACTTGAGGTGTTTCTGTCCGGATTGTATCCAGTGGGTTTCGCTTACTCCAAGTATATGCAGCCTGTATCTTCTCATCTCGGTCACAATTTGAGAGCTTTTTCCTGCTTCATGCATGGTGTGAACGTTCCACGACGCAATTCGAAGCTGCTTGTTTGGCGAAGACGTCATCGGATCAGCAGAGTCCTTTCGGCTTTGTCTGTTGTAATTCATAAATTCTGTCATTCCAGAAACTCTTTGGTCGCCCAAACTAAAAAAAGGATTTGGTTTGTCCGTCTGCGTTTCTGTAACGGTTTGAGTTTTACGGAAAGGGGTATATATATATATATATATATATATATATAATATATATATATATATATATATATATATATATATTAATATTTACCACAATGTTGGAGTCAGACTACATCGATGTTTCAGGCCTAATCAGCCATCGTCAGGACTGTGTGTTACATGAGTTTGGTTTGTTGTCTGTTGTTGTTTGTTGAAGTGGTTCCGGTTTGTAGTTGATTATTAAGTACTTCCGGAGATGTGGACACGTATTGTACATCTCATTTTTTGTGTTGAGTGTGGCTTCATGAGGGTGTTTGATTAGAGTATATTTCTCTTCCAGGAATAAGCTACATTGTTTTGATGTTGGTGTGTATCCTGTTGCTATAGATGTAATTTTCCATGACATGTTGTGGTCTAGTTTGTTGTCTTTTAATTTCCAAATATGTTCGCTGAGTTGTGTGGATGTTTTTTTTTGTGAGCGTCTCTAAATGTTGAGGTGTGGAGGTTGTATCTTGTTTTGAAATTATTTTCCGTTAGTCCTACATATTTTTCTTGCTTGTTTGTTTTAGTTTCTGTGACTGTGGCTTGGTAAATTAAACTTGATTCTAAAGATTGTTTGTTTAGCGGGCAATGTTCCTTAATTCTGCAGTTGCATTTTCTGGGGGTGGGTTTTGCTCTTGTCGGTGGTTTATTAATATTTTTTTGTTGTGGCTTGAAATTATTTGTTCTATGTTGCGCATGCACAAGTAGCTTATTTTTATGGTATTCCTGTTGATAATTTTATATAGCTGGTGATTTCTTGGACACTTCAGGAACTGCTGTCCAATGTTATATATATATATATATATATATATATATATATATATATATATATATATATATATATATATATAATACGTGAAGGCACTGTTAGGTTACTTGGAATTGATTTTGACTTTCGACTGAAATTTGACTTTCACATCAAGGAAATATGCAGGAGGCCTCTCAACAACTAAACGTATTAAAAAGAATAGGAGGACACCTCTCCAAACTCAATAAATTAACAATTTTCCACACGATTATTTGATCAAATTTTATCTTTTGTCCACTTATTTTGCCCTTCTGTTCAAGAGCAAATACTAAAAATGGGAAAGAAATACAAGAACGTGCTCTCAGATTTATCTACATTGACTAAACGAAGAGTTATTAAATAAAGGCTAAAGTTATCTCCCTTGAAACCAGGTGAATACTAGTTATGGCAACAGAAACGTGCAAAGTTCTTCACAAATTATCCCCAAAATATCTCGAAAATTGAATAACTCTCAAAGAAAGAATAATCATTTTAGGCACACTAATACTGTTAATGGGTGTCCGGATAGCTCAGTTGATAGAACACTCTCTTCACACGCAAAGGGACCGAGATCGATCCCGGGTGCAGTCGAGATTTTTGTCTGATCCCCCCTGTCTACCGAGAAGTGAATGTTAGATCTGGCGAAAAGTATTTTTGCGATAGACTAGCGTCCTATCCAAAGGGTAGCAAGCAATTGGTATTTTCCGTTTCACGCTTTAGAAACCGGGATAAACTCCAGCCCCACGTGCCTAATGGCTCTGAAGGACTACTTCCTAAAATACTGTTAATGTCCCAAATAACAAAACACACCTTTCGGTAAACAGTCTTTTCGGTATGCCGCTGCGGTACCGTGGAATAATCAGCCAGAGCACATGAGAACGGAGACAGATTTCAATAGGTTTGAGGCAGCTTCTTAGACTTGTTCAAATCTGTTTTCTGTTCTTGCCCTAATATTTAATAACACTTCAAGACATGTAAATTTTTATGTAAAATATATAGTATTTAATTAAATGGATTCACAGTATTTACAGTAAAAATTATTATACCGGCGAAAAGCCTAAAACTACTATAATAGCTTACTGATTTTTAACAGCTAATTTTAATAAGACATATATTATTTTTATTGTTCAAATTATTAGTTGCAACATTCCTTTGTTGTTGTCCCAGTTTGTGTATTTCAACAAAAGGTGTATACATATAAATTTTTACCGACAATAAATGATTTATTCAATTCGATTCAATACATGTGAAGTGTTGCTGCTGGGTAGGGACACCTTGTAAAGAGCTTTGAGCACTAGTGGATAATGCACTATATAAATACTCTAGATTTTAAAAGTTTTCTTTCTTCAAACCAGAGAATGTAGAAGTTCATCCTCCTTCACAGTGAATACCACTCTCTGATTTCAACAACTATCCCTCGGGTGAGCCAGTTTGTCTATTTTCTACCACTTCCAAAGCCCTCTCTTCAACTGGATCCCTTTGTTCTTCTATATATGACGTTTCCGCCACTCTTGACCTATCAACCCCCATGGACGTGTTGCCAGAAACAAGTGTGGATTTTTTGTATCCTGATTTATCAATTCCGGAAGGTCGACTGCTCAAAAACAGTCTCGTCCAGAAATACTTTATATCTGGCTTGAGCACACAGTAGAATATAAAGATGAAAAACCCTTGCAAAGTGTTAAATATCACGAACAAATAACTCAATGCGATGTGGCTAAATAATACTGCCAGGAATCCAAAACCCCACGTCAAGCCGAGAAGAGATGCGATGGACATGGTGCCTTTCAGTTGCTTGGTAATTGCTTCTCTTCGTTTGAACTGTAGGTGAGCGCTTGACGCCCGTTTGAGAAAACGAATGACGAAGAAAAATATGGTAAAATTAAAGGCCAAAATCAAACCAGCCGGAAGAATGAATACGAAATAAACGATCGGTTTTTTAATCCAGCAAATGGCGTTGTTTATGAAATTGTAGTTGTCTAGGAAACCAACTGTAGCGGTGAGTATGACCAACAAAAATGGAATCCCCCACGACGTCAAGGTAAATATCGTTAAGTAAGATCTTCTGTTATTGAGAAAGACCTTCACCATTCCCATGTACAGGTAATAGGCGTCACATGACATCCACATCAGAGAAACAAGCGTAAAATGATGTAGTGATATCGCTAAAACTTTGCACAAAACGCCTGCTACATTTATATTCCTGGATAGAATTGCGTTCGCAATAAATAAGATGTTCGCAAACATCAAAGTTCCGCATAAGTGCATTAATATTTTAGACGGATTGTCTTGTCGCAGAGGTGGGAACATCAAATACGTGACGAGCGTAATGAACAAAGCTAGAATCGATAGTGAGCATCCCACGAAAGAGAAGTTTTCAAGAAAAGCGTCGCTCTCCATCATCGCTTTGTCATAATCAACAGCCATCATCAGGGCGAAATTTGTCAAGTGATTGCAGCTACAAGTCAAAGAGTCGTTACCAGACTTAGATAATCTACATCCGTTACTCTCCCAGTGCCCTACGACGTCATGCTCGTGTTCCCCTCGAGTATTCCAGAAGACACAAGTTGGTAACTTTGCATACCCCTCCTGCAAGAATGTGATCAAGATGTCTTCATCCAAGTTTTGGACAAAGCCTACACCAGGAACATCGATGGATACAACGCTGCTTTGTATGACCATGTTCTCGTTGCTCGGAGATAATCCTAACATCTCGGCACTTCTGTACATTGTCACACTAATTCGGCCCAATTTGTGTTTGTCTGCCTGAGACAAAGAATGGAAAATGGATTCCATTGGCAACGTAATGGTTGTCAAAGTATTAATGTCCGGATCGTGCTTATCCTTGACAAGCTCTATGGTCAGTTGATCGTTTATTGGAGAGATGAGACCGTGAAACACGATTGGATTACGGCTCCCTGTTGGAGTTTTTGACACATTGTGGATTGAGAGTCCAATGTCTTTCGATGAGAAGTAAAATGAACCATTTTCAGTCAAAGACACGGCTGCAGCTACTCTATCGATATACGTTAGAATACCTTGGCGCGTTTTTGAGTCGGCCGTATAGATGCAACAGTCTGTAATTCTAGCAACGGTTTTCAAGATGCTCTCGGCCACCGAAACATCCACGTTTTTACCAATATATTTCGTGGTCAAATCGAGTTTGTTCATAATTTCATGTAACTTTTCATCAAAGCGACGGCCAGGGAGTTGGTGTAGGTCTTTCAATTGCTCCAGATCATCTGAAAAAGTCGTAAACGTTTTTATGATATTCTTTTTTGATATATTTTTTCTGTTTATTTATATTTTTTTCACTTTAATTCATATACTAAATGCTTATTATTTATTCATTCATTCATTCATTCATTATCTATGTATATATTTATCTATTTATTTCATATAATCTACGAAACTTTCTATAAAATTAAACTTGTTTGGTGTTATAGCAGGTACTAAACCAATGCATGTGTACTATAATCAGCAAAGAAGAGACAAAGGGGCAATTCTAATTTGACAAATTATGCTGGATAATGAAGACTTAAATGATTGTTGTTCATTCATTCCTAGCAGCCCAGACATTGCATACTCCACTTTTACAATAGAAGAAAAAATTAATTGCTGACGATTGAAAAACAAATCTTTCACACTGTGGTTGATATTAAACTAGTGATTAAAACGCCCAAGTGACAATTCATTAACGGGCGGTTTGGGTCTTTTCTTTTTTAAAAATTAATCACCTATATTGGGTTTTTAAAATAATTTTATTTCGTCATTATAGTTTGAAAAACAACATTTTTGGTGAAAAATATAAATTTTCTGTGTTTTGCGACCTAATTTGGGGGTCTGGCATAAAAAAGCAACAATCTTGTGGCAAACGTTCCACAAAAACTAATGAAGGGATGACCTCCATATTCTTCCCTCTTATCAACATTCCACCATGTGTCGCCAAAGAGAGATTTTACGGCTTTAGCTTATGGAATTTTTTTCAGAACATTATAAAGTTGAAAATCAAAATGTTATGACAAAATTGATGTTAAAAATACACAACTTGGATTATAATTCAAAATACAAATACCTTATCAAAAATCTTTCTATGGTGACATACTACCTTTATCTCTTTTATAACTGTGGGAATTTTTAGACAATTTCATTGAATAGATTCTGAGAAACGTTTGACACAATATCCCATACCCTTAGAAAAATGACATATTGAGAAAATGGCAAAATAGCATTCCGTTTTTCACAATTTTCCTACAGACCGTATCCTTTTCGACTGTGTTTTTCGTGGCTTTATTGTCTGCTGTAAGACTTTGGACATCAATAATATTATTTCTAAGATAATTGAATATCTTTTTTCACCAAAATCTCAAAATCAATTTTTTGAAGGAATTTCCCAATAATTAGAGCCAAACTGCCCCTTAATTTAATCTAGTTTCTGCCCTGGACAGGGTTCAAGAAATGAAAGCAGCTTACAATGTGCTGAGATCAACGTGATTTTCAATTTCCTACTAGATCCATCCAACTTTGAGGTTGAGCAAACACAGGTGGTGCCGTTGGAATGAAAGTCCATGTTGACTGTTTGGAGAAGTGTACCATGGACGCCTAATTTCTCATTGCCTCCACAATTCAAACTGTTGTAAGCTATCAGCTTGGTATATCCATGTACGGAACATTCAATTCTCACATTTTGCTTATCGGTGACCAGGAAAGGTATTGACTCTTCTATATTTTCTCCACCGTTTACTTTTATAACGGGGCTGAAGTAGCAAGGAGCTGAAAAATTAATGTTTTATTTTGTAGCTAAAACCAATTTGATATAATAATTGGGACAACTTTGACGGTCGTAACAAGATCATTCTTGATAAAGAATATTTAAAATGGCTTAAAAGCTACGATAGATACAATACGTGGTAGGATCTCCATTCACATTTACCCTTCAAAATATGCAATGACCTTAGACTAAATGGACTCTTCTTTTTCTTCTGATTCTCCTCCTCCTCCTCCTCCTCCTCCTCCTCCTCCTCCTCCTCCTTCTCCTCCTCCTCTTCCTCCTCCTCCTCCTCCTTCTTCTTCTTCTTCTTCTTCTTCTTCTTCTTCTTCTTTTTCTTTTTATCCTTTTTCTTATTCTTTTTATTGTTAAGTAGCCTCTTACATAAACGATCCCTTTACCCTTAGCATCCCCATGAATAACAGACAAACAATTAAATAAAATGAAAAGAAAAGCGAGAGAAAAACAAAACAAAAACAGTTCATAGTTTGATTTTAACATAAACGGGAAAAATAAATTCTTTAAAAAATTATAAAGCATCTTCAACGCTAAACCCAAAACAATAATTCATTGGGTTTAATTGGAGTAATTGCGTAGGGGCTTTATTTTGGTCTAAAACAACTTTATCTATCCATTTTACTTATTGCCTATTTGAGCACGGATGTCACATGACATATCTTTATCAATGTGTAACATTTTATTGTGTTGTTTTACTTACACGTTGATTCGCAAATGTACGATTTCCTCAAAGTATCCACCAAGCCATACCAAAGCCCACCCGTGCACGTTTCCATGGCAACGCAAACACTGTTTTCAGTCGTCTCCGGTTGTCCAGTTCTCCATTTTGTATAATTCAAACTTCCCTTAAATTAGATACTTTTGATGATGATAATCTGAATAACAAAAGATTAAATCTCTCTCTCTCTCTATGTCTCTCTCTCTCTCTCTTTCTTTCTCTCTCTCTCTCTCTCTCTCTCTCTCTCTCTCTCTCTCTCTGTGATTGTCTGCGCGTATATATATATATATATATATATATATATATATTTATATATATATATATATATATATATATATATATATATATATATATATATATATATATATATATATAGCGGAGAGGTCAACGAGCGGTCGCAAAACAGACGGAGCTATAGTCGGGTTGCGGCCGCTCGCTGTCCTGTCTCCCTGCCAGCCAGGCGGAGAGTGTCATGACAATTAGGCCCTGAGTCTGGCACTGCCCCCCCCCCTCCCCGCGACTTTTTATTCTTAGTTTTCACCTGGCACTGCTCCTTACTCTCACTCACATTCCGTTTTACGATTGGTAGATATTTCGTCGTCCCTCAAACAGCAAGACTTGAGCTTTAATATAGCGCAACATCCACGTAACGTGTTCAAAGCGCTTTTCAAGGGGTACCTGACAAATAGCAACACTTAACATGAAAGGCGTTACATGACGTCTGTTAGGCGATATCACATTTTTTCGGACAAAGACAACGCTGTTAACGGCCAGGTACTCATTTTACACCTTAATACGGTGATAGAATTTGAGTGAAGAGCCTTTTCCAAGGACTCAACTATCCGCCGAGCGTGGCTCGAATCCAGGACCATCCGATCCGAAAGCGAGCGTCATACCACAAGACCACATAGTCTATGAGTGATTTTTGGACACATTGGTCAGTGGATCAAATGATTGTCAAATGGTTATCCCATTAGGGAGGTTAAATCATTGGAAGTGTGTATCTAGCCAGTCATTCGGAGGACTAATAATGAATAGGTTACATATTCAATCATAAGATGAGATCACTATTTCAGTAGCAGGATGTACAGGCAGATTCTAAGGAATTCAGGATGTAAAAAAACCACGGATGGAGGATCTTTATTGACGACCAGTATATATATGTGTATATATTATAGACTAGAAAATAAGATGTCATCACTTAGAAACCAGAAGATCAATTACACAGGGTATATATTCAGTTCTCTGGAAAAAATGTTTTACACTTCCAATGATCTTGGAACCAGTTTTTTGACATCACACATCTATTCTCTATTATATAGCGGTAAACAAATAGCAATAATTGATTTCTATTATTCGGATAGGTTTGATCACGGTTGCAACAAACTCAAAAGATCCAGCTATCCAAAATCACTGCTGGGTGGACAGGGGAAGAAGAGGGCCTGCGAAAATATCAATCTCACTCGAGATCAATCCCTATTTTAAAAATTTCCCTTTATTCATTCCCAATGGGAAATTTAACTTTAGGACCTATTCTAAGGGAAGACTGGAATAACCCAGACGTTAGCCGCAGTGCAGCGGCGCAAACTGAGTTAGGGCGAGATGACTTGCTAAAGGCCGTACAACGAGGCGGGTAGTAGTCGAACTCGGTACCTTTTGAGTAAGAAGCAAAGGCCGTACCGCTGAGCCACGCTGCCCCACTGTGTGAAATGGGTTCTCTATCAACTGAGCTATAGTAATGGCAGTCCAATGATCCAAACATACATACCAACTCCTTTCCGTCCACCCAGTGGAAATCGCTACCTTCTGAGTTGCTCAATCCAATCCAAGCGAGATCATCTCTGACTGACGGACACGTCGATTTCAACCCTGGAAAGGTTAGAGACAGAGAATGAAAAAGTAACAATTCAACTCTTTTCTTACCAGCCATTTTCAAGATTTTCACCAAAACTCCACACCCAACAAACAAACAAACAAACACACACACACACACACACACACACACACACACACATATATATATATATATATATATATATATATATATATATATATTGAATGGTGTTGGATACAAATATGGTACGAAAAGTACTCGACATGTCACAATGTATTTTTCTTCATTGCTTTGTCTGCCACCTTTCATACACACTTTTTATGTTCTTCATCTTACACCGGTGCCTGATCCTTAATTTCTTGATTTGATAACTTCATCCGAAGCCTTTTCTTTCATTAGTATTTTCGCGATCCCAGGCATCAGACTGATCCCACCGCTCTCAACAATAAACAAAGGAGCCTGGAAAACGTAGAATAATAACAAGAAATGAAATGAGTAGGAAAGTGCCAGAAGACAACAGAAAATAAAAACTTCGCGGCGGTGATGGGGGCTCGAACCCGCCACCTTACTGGTACGAATCGTGGATAGCTAATACGGTAGAGTGACGATCTCCCCGGCCAGGCGGAGTTGTCGTACCAGTAAGGTCGCGGGTTCGAGCCCATATTCTCTGTTGTGTACTGGCATTTTCCTACTCATTTAATTTCTTTTTATTATCATCACAAGTGCCTGCCCCAGTCATTTTTCTGAATTAAGACATCGAATAAAATGCAATATAGATAGTATGCAGATGACGTCACTCGGGCCTTTGTTATTGTTTTTGCCATCCGCGTTTGTGAGTTGTTCTCACTAAACTGTATTAACCAGACTATAAAAGTTCCTGGTTACACAGAGTTTGTGTGTTGGTCCGTTATACTTCCGGATGGCAATGTTGTGAACTCCTTGGTCAAGCGCATTCTATCTATAGATGGCAGTTTCTGTACTCTTTGGTGCTTGGAGTGGACACCTTTTCGTTAGCATTTTCACGATTCCGAGCTTGAGGCAGCTCCCACTGCTCTCGTGTATTCCTCTACCAGCTTGTAGCAACAAGAAGACTTAAAAGAATTCTTGAGCTTGTGCTTATATATAGCGCAATATCCTCCTAAACGTGCTCAAAGCTTTTTTTACAAAGGGTCACGACCAACAACAACACGTAACAGGTAGAACGAGACATGACGACTGTTAGGTGAAACTACAATATTTTTCCGACAGAGACAACCGTGTTAACGGCCAGGTACTCATTTTACACGTAATTACGATGAGAGATTGTGAGTAAAGAACATTTTACATGGACTAAACTATGCTTCGAGCGAGGCTCGAACCCAGGCCTTGCGATCTTAAACGAGTGTAATATCACAAGAGCACATAGCCGACGGTTCTATGTGATAAATGTGTGACCCACTGCCTTCGTAACGTTATAGATGCTGTGCGCGTGGCTAAGACACTCACAACATTGCCATCTGGAAATATAACGGACCGACAAACACAACTATGAGTAACCTTGAACGTTTATCGTCTGGTTAATACGGTTTAGTGAGAATTACTCATGGATGGCAAAAAAAAAAAAAAAAAGAAAAAAAAAAAAAGAAAAATAAATAAGAAAAAAAAACAACAAAAAAAAAAACAACAAACAAACCAACAATGAAAAAGATCTGAGGCACATTTTGTTTTGGTTATCTCTCTTTAGTTTCGATAACCGGTTTCGAGAACCGTGGTGCCGCTGGGAAGTGATCTCGAGTTTCGAAAAACCTAAACTGGCCGAGACCGTCCGACAATCGGCTTCAACAGTCGTGACGTCACTTCCATCGTAATGACGCATAGTAACTTAGTAACTGGTTCTAAATTATCGGAACAATGGCGGACGCCCTTATGAAATACTTCTCCGAAAGAGCATAAAAGTGTATCCAGAGGAGAAAAACAGTATAAATGTGATCATGTTTTGAGTTTTATACATTCTGATCACATGGCATGTGAGAAAGGGTCTAGCAAGCATGAAGAATAAAAAGAACCGATTTTCTTTGTTTACAACCAATCCGTTGGTTTCTGGGCGGACGTGACATCAGACTATTGAATCCTATAGTTGAGATACTCACTGTTATGCACAGCGTTTTGCGTGACGTTGTCTGGAATGATCAGGCTTTGACCTCCAAGCTCTTTGCAGGACTTGAACGCGGAACTACAGGTTTCGGGTCCTTCTTGATAAATAATGAACTTCCTCACTTTTTCCAAGTAAAACCAATCCTCTTTCCAACAAGCTGTAATTGGATCTGAAGGAAACGAGAAAACGACAAAAAAAATTTTTTTTTTGGTTGCGGTTATGTGGTCTTGTGGTATGACACTCGCTTTCGAATCGGAAGGTCCTAGGTTCCAGCATCGCTAGCTTGGCGCATTGTTGAGTCATTGGAAAAGGCTCTTTACTCACATTCTCTCACCGTACTCAGGTGTAAAATGAGTACCTGGCCGTTAACAGCGTTGTCTGTCCGACAAAATTTCTAATATCGCCTAACAGGCGTCATGTATTTGTAAACGTTTTAGGCGGATATTGTGCTATATAAAAACTAGTTATATCGCACAACATCAACTAAACGTGCTCAAAACGCTTTACAAAAGGAACCTAGCCAATAACAACACGTAACACCTAGGACGACGTAACACGACGCCTGTTAGGCGATATTATAATTGTTTTTCCGACATAGACAACGTTATTAACGGACAGGTACTCACCGTAAACCTGAGTACACTGAGAGAATGTGACTATAAGAGCCTTTTTCAAGGAATCAACTATGCGTTGCTCAGAGCGGGGTTCGAAGCCTAGACCAAAAGATCTCATTTTTCATCAAATACTTTCATGCAGACTAATGGATATCTCTCTAAAGGGACACACAAATTCATTTTTAAAAAAACAACCCCCCCCCCAACCCACCCCCCCCCCCCACCAAAAAGAAAACAAAAACAAAAACAACAACAATAAACAAAACAAAACAAGAAAAACGAAAAAGAAAACCCTACAAAACAAAACAAAACATAAAAAATATATTACATACACTCACGCGCACGCACACCTACACACACACACAAACACACACACATACAAACACATATAAACATAAACATACACAATAACGTAAAAAGAAAAACAAAAACAAACCCGAAACAAATGCAAATATATGATATATATACGTATGGGTGTATTCATTTCATTCAAGACAATAAATGACAATTGATAATAATGCCATGCGTTTAGGTAAACTATTCACAATATCCGCTAGCCACATTAAACATACCAACACACAAAACCGTGTGTAGTCTGATTGATAGAATTGCTGGGACTTGATCATGAACAACGAGCTGTGTGACGTCAACTTATTCCCTTCTATAGATAGTATGCGCTTGGCCAAGAAGCTCACAACATTGCCATCCGGAAGTATAACGGACCAACAGACAAAACTATGTGTGACCTTGAACGTTTATAATCTGGTTAATACAGTTTAGTGAAAGAGTTTTGTGTGTTGGTTCTTTATACTTCCGGATGATAATGTTGTGAGCTGCTTAGCCAAGCGCATAAGCGTGAAAGGGGTACACACGATTTTGTGTTTTGGAATATAAATCTTTGACCGGCGGAGGTTGTGAGTATTTTACCTAAAAGAAAAGCATCAATAGAAGGAGCGAAATTGAAGTCAGATCTTTGTTATTGTTTTTAGACAGTCAATTTGGTCATTATAGTAATTACTTCTCACTAAATTATAACTAGTATGCGCTTGGCTAAGAAGATCACAACATTGCCATCCGGAAGTATAACGGACCAACACACAAAACTATGTGTAACCTTGAACGTTTATAGTCTGGTTAATACAGTTTAGTGAGAATAACTCATAAACGCGGATGGCAAAAAAAAAACAAACAAACAAACAAAACAACAACAATGACCCGAGTGACGTCAACTTCGATCTATCTATATAAATCGTTTTGGGCGCAGATACATTATATCCAGCTGGCGGATGCTTTGACTATTTTGCCTGAACGCATAGCATCAATACCAAACGGACATCGAATGTTGTGCTTACCTATACAGATAACAACCCAGCATAGGAGCAGCGTGTAAATCATATGTGCAACACACATCGTCTCTCTGGGTTATAATGTGTAATAAAAATAATATATTATTCAGAGGTCATTAGAAAAACTTGTTTTTCTTTCTTAATAAAAGGGATAAAAATTGTGATGTCAAAATGCTGGTTCCGATCTGATTGGAAGTGTAAAGGCAGTCTTTCTGGACGACTGGATGTATAGCTTGTGTAAGTGATATTTTGGTGTCAGAGTGATGGAATTATTTTCTAGTCTAAATATAGATCTAAATTGAGCTTTTTCCCCTTCTAAATTGAGCTTTTTTATAGCGCAATATTCACTAAACGTGCTCAAAGCGCTTTACGAGGGGTCTAACATCTCTAGCCAACAGCAACATTTAACATGAAAGACAGGACATGACGCCTGTTAGGCGAGATTACATTTTTTTTCGGATAGAGACAACGGTGTTAACGGCCATGTACTCATTTTACATCTGAGTACGGCGAGAGAATGCGAGTAAAGAGCCTTCTCCAAGGAATCCAACTATGCGCCGAGCGAGGCTCGAACCCAGGACCTTTCGATCCGAAAGCGAGTGTCAAACCACAAGACCGCATAGGTCAATCGATGAACAATCAGTGCCAGTACTTTGGAAAACATCGATTGTCGTTCCAGTTCCAAAAAAGCGTTGTCCGACCGTATTGAATGACTTCCGTCCAGTGGCGCTTACATCGCTTGTAATGAAATGTTTAGAAAAAATTTTAAAATCTGAGCTCCTACAAAAATGTTATGACCTGAAATTGCTAGATCCGTACCAATTTGCATACCAGCAACATCTCAGTGTTGAAGACGCACTATTAACCGCCACAAATTTGATCTCGAAACACCTTGACCAAACGCCCTCGAATTACGCCAGAATCCTGTTTGTCGACTTTTCGTCAGCTTTTAATGCCATGAACACAGATATTTTGCTTCAAAAGTTGTGCAGCATGGATATTCCAAACTACCTTATTAAATGGTATAAAGAGTTTCTGACCCATAGACCGCAATGTGTAAAATTGGGTGAACATATCTCCAACAAAAGAACGTTGTCGAACGGATGTCCCCAAGGCTGTGTGAGTTCCCCAATCCTGTACATCTTATACACCAACGACTGCAGACCATCCTTTGAAAATTGTTTTATAGTGAAATATGCAGATGATACTGCTATTCTTGGCTTATTAAAAGATAAAGTTACCGAAAAGAATTATTTCAAACAAATAAATATATTCACCGATTGGTGTAAACAAAATCAGCTTGAATTAAATGTTGAAAAAAACGAAAGAACAGGTGTTTGGTGTAAAAAATAAAAACGACTTAAAGTGTGTGGCGATCGGTAAAGATGATGTTGAGATAGTTGACTATTTTAAATATTTAGGAATAACCATTGATAGTTCCCTCAATTTCTCTCAACATATTAATATAATATCTAAGAAAGTTGCCCAAAGATTATACATCCTAAGGAAATTGAGAACATTTCAAGTAAGGAAGAAAACTATGTTAAGAGTTTATGACTCATTGATTAAAAGTGTAATTGCGTTTGGCTGCACCATATGGTTTGGAGGATGCCGACTTAAAGATAAATCAGAATTTCAAAATCTATCAAAGAGGCATCAAAAATAATAAACCATCCTCTTGATGGAGTAGAAAGAATTCATGGAAAAGCAATAGAAAGGAAAGCATTCTCAATTACCAACAATAAAAAACATATTTTATACCATGAATTTAGTCTTTTACCATCTGGGAGAAGGTTTTGTCAGATTAAATGTAGAACTAACAAGTATAAATCAACGTTCGTTCCATCAGCAATAAAAATTTTGAATATTTCATATGGTACAGAAAAACCAAGGATTGATTCGTTGACTGATTAACTGATTAATTTATTTAATGTAAGATTAACTGACCAATTGATAATGATGATAATTTTTGGTGTCGAATTGCCACAATCGTAACAAATTGAAAACGAAATGAATATGTTTATGTTGTGTATATCGCACGTGTGAAAGAAAAAAAGAAAGAAAGAGAGAGAGAGAGAGAGAGAGAGAGAGAGAGAGAGAGAGAGAGAGAGAGAAGAGAGAGAAAATAAGTAGGAGTGAAATATCTGTTCAATCTTAGTTATCGTTTAACATTATAACAAGTGTAACTAAATGACAAATTGCCATATTTATGGACAATAAAGATCTATTATTATTATTATTATAGCCGCACATAGATCTATGCTGGTCACCAATAACAATCATCCATCCTCGCTCTTTTAAGCTCCGTAATCCTAAGAATCTTCCTGTACATTCTGCTACTGAAATAGGTATGCCACCTTATGATCAGTAAGTAACCATTTTACTATGAATTTATACATTGTCCAGAGGACTGGCTGTGCACTACCAATGAGTTGTGAACCGGAAAAGAGGATAGTGTGATCTCACTATTTCTTTGCTTTACTTCGTTAATATTTATGATTGACCAAAAATTCTGTCTTAATCATTTTAAAATTATTATTGTTTATATTGCGCAGTATCAAATGAATGAATATGCTCAAACGCTTTACAACAGGTTCGTAAGTGGCGTGCACATATTTCGCATGTGTGATTGACGAAGGCAATTATGGGCGTATTTCAACAATGTAGTTGTAGTAAGATGATCGAAGTAAAATGTTAGCGAGTGGAATCCTATCCAAAATACAAGTAAACAGAAAACGTGATGGGAAGGGACACAAAAAATACATATCGCTCAAGATCCACGTGCACATATTAACAGGTCTGATTCCCAAAAGCAATAAGGGGCTCGATTTAACATTGTCATAGTTGTAAAATGACAATATTTTCCGTTGATATCAGAGGGGCAGCCTGGCTCAGCGGTACGGTCTTTGCTTCGTATCCGGAAGGTACCGAGTTCGATCACCCGCCGATGCGCAGTGTGTCCTCGAGCAAGTCACCTCGCCCTAGCTCAAATTGCGGCGCTGCACTGCGGCTGACGCCTGAGTTATTCCAGTCTTCCCTTGGAATAGACCCTAAAAATAATTCCCTATGGGATGAATAAAGGGAGTTTTATTTATTTTTTCAATATCTTATTTCAATGATAAGAACGAGACACCACAACAATGTGGGGTAATCCGATATGTAAACAAGATCAGGGAGGTCATGAACATTGTGTATATAACTAGACTAGACTAAATAGAGCATTTATATAGCGCAATATCCACTGAACGTGCTCAATGGGCAACAACAACATTTAACACGAAGGACGGGACATGACGCCTGTTAAGCGATATTACAATTTTTTTTCGGACAGAGACAAAGCTGTTAACGGCCAGGTACTCATTTTACACTTGAGTACGGTAAGAGAAAGTGAGTAAAGAGATTTTTCCAAGGGCCCAAGTATGCACCGACCGAGCCTCGAACCCAGGACCAGGAATACAGGTCTGGTGGGCCAAGGTGTTACGGTCTCGTTGTTGTAATTTTATGGAAGTACTCAAAACCAAGGAAAAATGCTTTCCACTACAGTAATAATATAAACAAAATCATCACTACAAAACAACATTATTGTTACTGTCACAAAACCGAAAATGAGTATTCACGAAAAGATTATTAACCCCCAATTAGCTCACTTGGACAACATGGGTGATTCCTGTTGACATCAGACACCTTGATTGATGAATTATCTATATTATTCCTTCGTGGAATGCCTACGCGACGATATCTTATGATGTCGTGGCAGAGGGTCATAATTACAAAAAATAAACGAAAATGTTTTATTTTCAAAAACATGAAAAGATCCAAAATTTTTGGGAGACCTTCCGAAAGATCCTACAAAGGGAAACAACTCAAATAATATTCCTTCAACTGACCCAAAGAAAAAAATAAAACCTAGTACGTTTAATTAACCCTGATAGGAAAAAACAAACACCCTAGCACCTTTGCTAATACTTATGACTAACTCTAATAGAAAAAAAATCCTCCGACCTCGAGCTAACCCTAAGAGAAAAAGAAACAACCTAGGACTGCTTTGCACTACCTTTCAATACTTCACAAATCAAAATGGCGGCCGAGAATCAAAACAATGGTCAAATTAGGAAATTTTAAACTGTCACAAATCTGTCAAGGTTTGTTCTAGAGTTTTTAAAAGGCCTCTATATGATGACAAATTGAATAATTAAACGCCTGACAAAAGATCCACGGTGACAACACAAATTGAAAGAATATCTGGGATGTATCTAGGAGCTTTCGGAATGTCTCCCAAATTTTTAGACAACCAAAATACAAATATATGCCCTTCTATTGAGAACACTAAACTAAAAGTAACAAAAGATTAGAGAGAACAAAACTGATGTCACTCAGGTCCTTTTTTATATTATTGTTTCTAGCCAGCCATTTTTATGATTCCTTTTTACTTCTCACTCAATTCTATCAATCCGACCATACTTTTTTCCAAGGTTACACCTAGATTTGTGTACATTACATATCAGGATGGCAATGTTTTGAGTTGTTTAGTTAAACGCACAGCATCTATATTATTACTTACCAATTCTGCTTTTCCATCTTCACAAGTGTTGTTAATTTTCCCAATTTTGGAAAGATGGTGGAAATGATAACTGATAATGCATTCAACACTTTTGGATTTTTTGGTATATCTCTAATTTAGAAACTGCATAAAGTGATGACGTCATTTTGCAATATAAATAGCAGATCGTTTACGAGTGTCATTCTTTATTACCAACGTGTGCTTATTTTGAAGGTCTGATAGCCGAAATCGTTAGGTTTTCAAATCTACAAATATTTGCATTTAGATGTAAGGCGACGTGTACATATAGGCAGGTCTGACATCCGAACGCACTTATGGGCTAGTTTAACGTTGTTGTAATGGACAATATTTGTGTGTCATTTTATTTTAGATTTCCATTACAACAATGAATTACATTATGAATTGTGTTATCAGACATGCAAATAAGTGCACGTCGAAGTAAGGCATTACACATGTTTAATAGAATACATCAAATAGGCGCCGAACTAGACAAGTTATGGTGCTATGCGTTTAGGCAAAAAAACTCGTAACATCCGCCAGACGGATATAACGAACCAACATATAAAAAAATGTGTAACCTTTAACGTGAATGATATAATTAAGTAAGAACTATACATAAAAATGGGTGGCTAAAAACAATAACAAAGTCAAAGATCTGAATGACTTCAATTTCGTTCCTTCTATTGGTGCTATGCGTTATCCATAAAGCTCATGACACCCGTCACCCGGATATAACGACTTCGTCTTTCAGATTATCCCGCTTTTCGCCATAATGAATTTTACATCTCCATGCATCTCGGTTCAGAGCATCATCTTCCTCCACGCCCATTTCTCTCATATCGTCCTTTACCTTATCAAACCATCTAGTCTTTGGGCGTCCCTTTTTCCTCTTTGCCGCCAATTGTAAGTCCAATACTTTCCTTACCACGTACTCCCTCTCTCGTCTCTTTACATGTCCGAACCATTTCAATCTATCTTCTCTCATCTATATTGATACATTGTTCACTTCTATCGACCTTCAAATTCGTTCATTTCTCACTTTATCTTTTCTTGTCCAGTCAAGTGGCCATCTCAACATCCTAATTTCTGCCACCTCAACTTTTTTATCTTGTTTCTTTGTTGTAGCTGCTGTTTCTAATCCATATAATATTTCTGGTCTTACAACAGTTGTATATATTTTCCTCTTCAGCTTTGCGGATATTCGTTTGTCACACATAACTCCAGTTCCCTTCCTCCAATTATTCCAGTCTGCCTGTATCGTCTGCTTAACCCCCATCTCATTGCCCCCATCTCCTTGAACAGTTGTTCCTAAGTATTTGAATTGGTTTGTCTCTGGCACATCCTCTTCTCCTATCTTTCTTGTCGGCCCAGCTCTCTGTTGTCCGATGCACAAGTACTCTGTCTTCGATCGGCTTACCCTTAATCCCCTCCTTTCCACCATGTGTTTTAACCTTAAATGCAGTACTTAAACGTTTATAGTTACAGTCAGATTGATATGATATTAGTGAAAACGACTCATAAAAGAGGCTGACCAAAAACAATAACAAAAAGGTGAGTGACTTCAAATTCGTTCCTTCTATACAGCACGGCGACTTACTTATTTTGAAACATAAAATACGATCAGACTTAAGCTCCATGTTTCCATAAATCAGCATCATTACGGAAATATAAATCTTAACAAGATCTGAATAAGTGTGTAAGATAACAATTACACATTTTACAAATGTGTGTAACTATAAATTAGAATAAGCAGAAACCATTGACGTCATTTTGTAAATATAATTTGACTCCATCAGCCAATACCAACGTAGATATATTTTGCAGGTCTGATAACCGGACAAAATTATGGGCCCGTTTTAACATTGTTGTACAGGAGAATATTTTGGTGGTTTGAGAGTACGTATTTCAATATAATGAGACCACAACAATTTGAAAATCAGACCTGCGAAAATAATACATCGCCTAATACAGTATTGCTCGGCGTTTTCTAATTTTTAGATCAAATTACCTACATTGTTATAGGCCGACGTGTTCATATATTAAGGTGTGACATTCGAACACACTTATGGGCCTAGTTTAACCTTATAATGTTGTAATGGACAATATTTTACGCACGTCATTTATTGAGAATTCCATTATACTTTGAGCCCATAAGGAATTGGGTTAATAATAATAATAATAATAATAATAATAATAATAATAATAATAATAATAATAATAATAATAATAATAATAATAATAATAATAATAATATAATAAAAATAATGATAATAATAATAATGATAATAATAATCGTAACAATGGTAATAATAATAATAATAATAATAATAATAATAATAATAATAATAATAATAATAATAATAATAATAATAATAATAATAATAATAATGATGATAATTAATAATATAATATAATAATAATAATAATAATAATAATAATAATAATAATAATAATAATAATAATAATAATAATAATAATAATAATAATAATAATAATAATAATAATAATAATAATAATAATAATAATAATAATAATAATAATATCTTTATTGCCCATGAAGGGAATTTTTTATTTCGTTATCAGACCTGCAAATAAGTGCACGTAAAATAGTGTCTATTACAACGGTATGAAATCACGCCGATTGTTTGCAAACGAACTTGCTCCAAGAGAAACATCTTTGTTCCAGTCATCATTGGATCATGGAAAAATTCCAGATGATTAGAAACATGCGCAAATAACACCAATCTTTACAAAGGGAGAAATGCCCAGCCCAGAATCACTACAGACCTGTATCTATTACGTCAATATCATGCAAACTACTAGAACATATAATTCACAACATCATGTAGCACTTCGAACAGAACAAGACTAACATGACTTTCGGCGATACCGGTGATGTGAATCATAAAAAATTACAACCTGCACCGACTTCGTAAACACATTAGATTTAGGGGGCTAAACCTATGCAATCCTACTCGATTTTAGAAAGGCATTCGACAACGTTCATCACAAAAGCCTCTTGAGAAAACCCAATCACTATGGCATTTCAGGTACTTTATACTCCTGGGTTGAATCATTTCTCCCGGCCGCACACAGAAAGTGATGGTTGAAAACAAAATATCGTTATCAATGCATGTGTTAACAGGAGTTCCTCAAGGGACGGTACTCGGACCGCTACTTTTTCTTGTTTATATCTAAGATATGCCAGAAAGAATATCCCCAGGCTCAAATATTCGGTTGTTTGGAGATGACAGTCTATTATACCGACAAATAAAATCGGAGAAAGACGGAGTAACTTAACAAAAGGACCTTTCAGACCTACAAAAATGGAGAAAACGAGGGGGCAGACTGGCTCAGTGATACGGTCTTTGCTTCGTACACGAAAGGTACCGAGTTTGAATACCCCCTGCGCTGTGTGGCCTTGAGCAGGTCACCTAGCCGTAGCTCATTATGCGGCGCTGCACTGCGGCTGACGCCTTGGTCTTCCCTTGTAATAGACCCGATTGACAAAATTCCCCTATGGGATGAATAAAGGTAATGTTAATTTTAATTATTTTTAAAACTGGAGTTCCAATCAAAAAATTGTCAAGTCATCCAAATAACCAACACAACGGGCAGAATTGACAATGACTACAAAATCCACAATGAAACAGTGAAAACTGACACAAAAGCTCATTACTTGGGTATAGCTAGAATGAAGTTGATGTCAGTCGGGTCTTTGTTATTGTTATTTTTTGCCATCCATGTTCATGAGTAATTCTCACTTAACTATTATAAACGTCCAGGTTTACACACAGTTTTGTGTGTTGGTCAGTTATATTTCCGGATGGCAATGTTGTGAGTGTTTTAGCCAAGCGCATATTATCTATAACAATTGGAAAGTTAAGATGGAACCCACATATTGAAAAGATATGCAGTAAGGCCAATAAAACCCTTAGCTTTCAACGTCGGAACCACCCACAAGAGTGAAAGAAAAGTGCTACAAAGTATTTGTAAAACCAGTTTTCGAATACAGCAGCAGCATATGGGACCCGATTACACGAACATCGATCAATAAGATAGACATGATTCAAAGAAGGGCTTGTCGATTTGTCTTTAATGACTACAACCGACAAAATAGTGTAAAAGACATGATGGGGCATTTAAACTGGACCCCACTTATTGAATGGAGAAATAGGCCAAAACTCAATATGTTGTCAAGGGCCGACATTGAACCATCGCCATCCATATTAAAACATGGAAAAACCACGGAAGACAAGAAAATGAATATCGACTGCCGTATTCCAGAATCAATGCGTGCAAACAGTTGTTATTCCCCAGTACCATTCGTGCATGGAACAGCATCCCTGAAAATGTCAGAGCACCCAAAAACCCGACAACATTCTATAGTTGTCTCGACCAGTTTTAAACCAATATATATATATATATATATATATATATATATATATATATATATATATATATATATATATATATATATATATATAGTACTTCAACGGCACCGCACCATATCTGCATGCGTTAATCTTCATCACATGAAACTGCAACTCTGTCCTTCTTACATAAAAGAAAAAAGATATGTGAAGTAAGATGTCAACAAATGCCAATTGCTAAACACCATTTTTCAATGTTAGACAGATCTAAAATCTGCCAAGCTTTGGCATTAAAAACGCTAAACTGGCAACCCAATTTGTGATTCAAGAATCTGTCTGTGTGAAATGACGTCATCGGATTGTGTAGTCGTGTTATCCAGTCAGTCAAAAACAAACAAAACTGTGTAATTTCGACATCCGTCAGTTGTCAGTCGTAACAGGCAGCAATCTTTGTCGGATCACATTTAGTTTAAAAAATAAGTAAGTGATTTGTAATATCTCTTATTTAATTTGTTTTCTACAGTTTACCTTTTCATTCAGTTATCAACTTATAATGGCGTGATCGACGAATTCCAAATATATGAACGAGATCAAAACATCGAATATTTTTCGTTTCGAAGTGGTGTCTAGACAAGAATCTAATTTGATTATCAACGATGCGGAAGTGAGCGGGGTGGAGAGGGGGGGGGGGGTACGGTGTCGTGAACCATCCATGAACAGCATCGAAGGCCTTCCTAACCGGTTATCAATTGTTTCTCGTTTTGACATTCACAACAAAAGGGAGACCTCCCGGACGCAGGAAGGTAACTTCACTAGAGAGCTGAGCCGGTGTTACCAATACTTAGCTTCTATAACCAGGACAAATCATTCGTTTGGACAGAAAAATAAATAAAAACTTACCGCTTACCGTCAAAAGCAGTTTAGATTTGAAGATGCATTTGTTTTCTATCAAAAAACATTCGGTAATGGACAATCCTTGATGAATTTCAAAAGTTGTGTTGAAATTATATCCTAATTGTTTTCATGATTAATTCCTCGCGAAATCGTGTGGGCCCCGTTTCTGTTATCAAGGTTCCGCCTAGCCAGGCAGGGTTGCCAGATCATTTTTAAGTAAGAGACCAAACTAGCTATAGCAAGAAGCCAGATTCCTCGGCAGGAGCCCAAATACCACCAAACGCACCTTAGCCTCGCGAAAACTCTTTAGATTTGTTAAACAATTTAGATAGGATAAGGAAAATTCGTATATATAGAAGCATTAGCAAATGCAATCTGTGGCGTTAGCACGTGTTGCATTTAGATATTTAGATTGCCAAATAAAATAAGTTTTACCGGTACCAGAGTAAAACGATATAACGGGGAAAGTCAGAGGAAGCCAAAAAGTTGGTTACAGGAGGCCAAGTGGCCAAACCAAATGCAATTTGGTGCATTAGTGCAGTAAAAATTGGTGCGCAAAATTAGTTCGTAGCGGATGCGAGACTGCGTCCGTGTGTGTGTGTGTGTGTGTGTGTGTGTGCGTGTGTGTATGTGTGTGTGTCTCTTTCTTTTTTTTTTTTTTGGGGGGGGGGGGTGTGCGTACACGGTAACGGGGCATCTCGCCTCAGGATCTACGTACACGTAAACTGATTTACCGTTGCAACACATGCAATAGATGATCCTCGCTGTCGTGACCGCGCGCGCTCGTGTGTGTGTGTGTGTGTTATGTTTTTAAAAATCAAAACAATTTTAACCATTATTGGCGAGATTCCATCTTACACTCCCCAAACTCCAGATCTTAGTCTTAATGTTATCATTAAAAGACAAGCTTTGCGATTTATAGTTTAATTGAAGCCCGAGTCGAAATATACTCTTACTACTGCTCTCTTGGTGAAACGATTTATTCTGCATAAGCAATCTGGAGAAAAAAAATCAGTGTCACTGTAAAAGGTTAAAATTTCACGAAGTACGCTCCGTGAACACCGCTGTAACAATCCTTTAATCTACGTCATCAGGCAACCATTGTTTCTTTCATCTTTTCCCATTCCCCCTTACTAGCCCCCCATCCCCCCGCCCATCTCTCTCTCTCTCTCTCTCTCTCTCTCTCTCTCTCTCTCTCTCTCTCTTGTCATAATGTTATCCCTTCCCCTTCCCATCTCAATGTAAAATGAAAACGTTCTGTTGTTTGCAGATACATGTATGATTGTTTTGTTTTTTCTCTCTCACTAGGCTAGGATTAAAAACCAAGACATCGGGTAATAGGTGTCTAATGCCAAAGTATAGTTTCTCTCTTTGGCCAATTTAGTCACGCATGTGGCAGTCCAGCTATTTACTATGTTCTGCCTATACCACATAATAAGTGGGATTTTGGGGGGTGGGTACGGAAGAAATCAAGGTCATAAGTAACCTTGCACAAGAGCTGTATAGGGAATTGGTTTCTGGGGGTCTTGCAAGTACCAAATATTTTATGGAAAGCTCTTTCGAACTCCAAGACGTCTGGTTTGTTTTGCTATCTTGGAACAAACGAAACAGAGATGTCTTGATGTGTGGCCTAGTTGTCTGATTTTGTGACCTGGATGTAAGGTTTTGTGACTTAGATGTATCCTTTTGTGTGTGCAAGCCATGCGGGTAAGTACAGCGATAGCTTGCCAGTTGAGGAAAAAAAGGAAGAAGCAGCGCATCCGCATTTGAAAAACAAAACAAAAAAAAAAACTGAAAAAAACAAAACAACTTAACCTTTTAAAGGCGAATATCAATCTTACTTGGACCAAACATAAAATCTTACCGTTTTCATCAAAAGACAAAAAACAAATTACAATTTAAAAACTTGAGCTTTTATATAGGGCAATATCCACCCAACGCTTTTTATCAATATTCTTACTGCTCTTATGGTGGAAACGTTTTTTTTCTGCGTTAAAAAATAATATAAATGAAGACTTATTCGAAAAACAAAAAAATCAGTGTCACTGGCAAAGGGTTAATTGCAGTACTCCTGCATCCTGTGAGACTCCTACGGCACTTGCTAATCATAAAAAAGGAAATAGCAGCAATCAACAATACTAAGGTGAAAAAAAAAATAAGAAAAAAAAAGTGGGTGGGGGGGTAGGGGGGGGAAGAGCAAACCCAGTAGCAATGTAACCTTTTAGCGGCGAAATTCGATCTTTGACCTAACACCAAATCTTCTATCATCAAAAGACAAGTAACGGCAAAACTATTATAGACAATTGAAGTCCGAGTTGCGATAGTCTGACTACTCTCTTGGTGTAAACGCTGTATTCCCCGTTAACAATAATAAAGATAAAAGCAAACTACTATCTAAAAGCAAAAAATTAGCTTCGCTGTTAAGGGGTTAAGAACACCTGCAACTGCAACTGCCAGCATCCTTGAGATGCTCGACGTCACCAAGGTCACCAATCGACACGTCTCCCTCTCGTCGGCATGCACCCCCTCCCCCTCCACTCTTTCAAGGTGGTGGCGGCGGCGGATAAAAAAGCCCTTTTTCTCTTTCATTCAATCAACTGGTCTGCTGGTGGACCCTAGGCCTCTCTACAAGTCCAAGAAATAATACTCACTTTTTCTCTGCTCCAACGAAAATATCTACCCCCTACCGGTCTAATTATTTGTAGCAGACGACAAATTTCTCAAAACGGTCACGTGACACTATAAAAACAACACAGGAAGTCCATGAAAGCTTATTTACGGCATTTCCTTTGAACCGTGTAAACAACAAAATTTCGTTTTCATTCGACTCGACGGGTCAGATTGGCCGGTATTTTTTTAACGAACTAAAGTTCTGAAAAATCAAAATGTTTTTAGAAAGCTGAAAGATGCTAGTTTTTGAAACAGAGGTAGGTTTAAAAAAAAAATCTTTATATTTTACGTGAATGCATGCTCAAGGCGAGTTGGACGTGCAGCGGAGGTTGGTCGGCCAAAGGCGAGGCTCTCTATTTATTGTTACTTTGACCGTGGAACTTTTGTCAGACTTTTATTTAATCAATGTGTCTGGGTTTTTTTTTGGGTGATATTTTAAAAGTTGGGAAGGCCTTCCGAAAGCTCCTACATCCCCAGTATTCATTAAAAAAATAATGTTCTAGTAGGCGGTTTGGTAGGGGGACAACATTTTATCATCTTCTAGTAGGGGGTTTGGGAGGGGGTATATATAGAGAGGTGGGCCCTTGGCCTACCAACCTCCGCTGCACGTCCAACTCGCCTTGAGCATGCATTCACGTAAAATATAAAGATTTTTCTTAAAAACCTACCTCTGTTTCAAAAACTAGCATCTTTCAACTTTCTAAGAAACATTTAGATTTTTCAGAACTTTAGTTCGTTAAAAAATACCGGCCAATCTGACCCGTTGAGTCGAATGAAAACGAAATTTTTTTGTTTACACGGTTCAAAGGAAATGCCGTAAATAAGCTTTCATGGACTTCCTGTGTTGTTTTTACAATGTCACGTGACCGTTTTGAGAAATTTGTCGTCTGCTACAAATAATTAGACCGGTAGGGGGTAGATATTTTCGTTGGAGCAGAGAAAAAGTGAGTATTATTTCTTGGACTTGTAGAGAGACCTAGGGTCCACCAGCAGACCAGTTGATTGAATGAAAGAAAAAAAGGTCTTTTTTATCCGCCGCCACCACCACCGTGAGAGTGGAGAGGGGGGGGGGGGGGTTGCATGATGAAGACGAAAGGGAGACTTTTGGCTTGGTGACGTAGAGCTTATCAACGATGCTGGCAGATGTTCTTAACCCCTTAACAGCGAAGCAGATTTTTTGCTTTCAGATAATAGTTTGCTTTTATCTTTATTATTGTTAACGGAGAATACAGCTTTTCCACCAATTGAGCAGTCAAGACTATCGCAACTCGGACTTCAATTGTCTATAATCGTTTTGCCGTTACTTGTCTTTTGATGAAAGAGGATTTGGTATTAGGTCAAAGATCGAATTTCGCCGCTAAAGGCATTGCTACTGGGTTTGCTCTCCTCCTCCTCCCTCCTTTTTTTCTTCTTTTTTTTCAACTTAGTATTGTTGATTGCCATATCCTTTTTTTATGATTAGCAAGTGCCGTAGGAGTCTCACAGGATGCAGGAGTACTGCAATTAACCCTTTTCCAGTGACATTGATTCTTTTGTTTCACAAATAATAGTCGTCATTTATATTATTTTTTAATGCAGAAAAAATAAACGTTTCCACCATAAGAGCAGTAAGAATATTGATAAAAAGCGCTTTGAGCACGTTGGGTGGATATTGCCCTATATAAAAGCTCAAGTTTTTAAATTGTAATTTGTTTTTTGTCTTTTGATGAAAACGGTAAGATTTTATTTTTGGTCCAAGTAAGATTGATATTCGCCTTTAAAAGGTTAAGTTGTTTTGTTTTTTCAGTTATTTTTTTGTTTTGTTTTTCAAATGCAGATACGCTGCTTCTTTTTTTTTTCTTTTCCTCAACTGGCAAGCTATCGCTGTACATACCCGCATGGCTTGCACACACAAAAGGATACATCTAGGTCACAAAACCTTACATCCAGGTCACAAAATCAGACAACTAGGCCACACATCAAGACATCTCTGTTTCGTTTGTTCCAAGATAGCAAAACAAACCAGACGTCTTGGAGTTCGAAAGAGCTTTCCATAAAATATTTGGTATTTGCAAGACCCCCAGAAACCAATTCCATATACATCTCTTATGCACGGTTACTTATGACCTTGATTTCTTTCGTACCCACCCCCAAAATCCCACTTATTGTGTGTTATAGTATAGGCAGAACATAATAAATAGCTGGGCTGCCACATGCGTGACTAAATTGGCCAAAGAGAGAATCTATATTGGCATTAGACACCAATTACCTGATGTCCTGGTTTTTAATCCTAGCCGAGTGAGAGAGAAAAAAACAAAACAATCATACATGTATCTGCAAACAGCAGAACGTTTTCATTTTACATTGAGATGGGAAGGGGAAGGGATAACACTATGATAAGAAAGAAAGAGAGAGAGAGAGAGAGAGAGAGAGAGAGAGAGAGAGAAGAGAGAGAGAGAGAGAGAGAGAGAGAGATGGGCGGGGGGATGGGGGGATAGTAAGGGGGAATGGGAAAAGATGAAAGAAACAAAGGGTTGCCTGATGACGTAGATCAAAGGATTGTTACAGCGGTGTTCACGGAGCGTACTTCGTGAAATTTTAACCTTTTACAGTGACACTGATTTTTTTCTGCAGATTGCTTATGCGGAATAAATCGTTTCACCAAGAGAGCAGTAGTAAGAGTATATTTAGACTCGGGCTTCAATTAAACTATAAATCCCAAAGCTTGTCTTTTAATGATAACAATAAGACTAAGATCTGGAGTTTGGGGAGTGTAAGATCGAATCTCGCCATTAATGGTTAAAATTGTTTTGATTTTTAAAAAAAATAACACACACACACACACGAGCGCGCGCGGTCACGACAGCGAGGACCATCTATTGCTTGTGTTGCAACAGTAAACCAGTTTACGTGTACGTAGATCCTGAGGCTAGATGCCCCGTTACCGTGTACGTAGGCACTCCCAAAAAAAAAAAAGAAAGAGACACACACACACATACACACACTCACACACACACACACACACACACACACACACACACACACGCAGTCTCGCATCCGCTACGAACTAATTTTGCGCACCAATTTTTACTGCACTAATGCACCAAATTGCATACTTATCTATGGACACTTTTTTCCGTATCTTTTTCCCAATAAACTTTTTTTAACTGGGGCCACCTTGATAACAGAAACGAAACCCACACGATTTCGCGAGGAATGAATCATGAAAAAAATTAGGATATAATTTCAACACAACTTTTGAAATTCATCAAGGATTGTCCAGTACCGAATGTTTTTTGATAGAAAACAAATGCATCTTCAAATCTAAACTGCTTTTGACGGTAAGCGGTAAGTTTTTTATTTATTTTTCTGTCCAAACGAATGATTTGTCCTGGTATAGAAGCTAAGTATTGGTAACACCGGCGCAGCTCTCTATATACATTAACAGGCATTCATGATTATTTCTCTTATATTTACATAACTATATTACAAAAACCCCTAAGTAATGTCTGTTATTTTAACATGGCAAAGGCTCATAAGCCAAAAAGTCTCATTCATTTGTTCTTCTTTGCTTTCTCCTCTCCACTCCCCATCCTCTCACCATAAAATATTGTTCTCTTTTTGTTTGTCATAGACTTTTCCTTTTTTGATTAATCATAATATTACTAACATTAATGATAATAATAATAATAATAATAATAATAATAATAATAATAATAATAATAATAATAATAATAATAATAATAATAATAATAATAATAATAATAATAAGCATATTTCCATAGTCCCTTTCGTCGAAACTCAAGGCACTTATAAAGTAACAAGACCTTGTCTACACAGAATACACCAACACTGCGAGACCAAATCAACCAATATCGAAACAAGAAGATCATGAAGAATGTAGGAAAAATTATCGATATATATATATATATATATATATATATATATATATATATATATATATATATATATATATATATATATATATATGTGTGTGTGTGTGTGTGTGTGTGTGTGTAGTAAAATCGAATAAATGAAAAGTCAATCAAGAAAGTATTTAATAAAAAATGATATGTTACTAGACGTTTTCTTTGAAAATATCTATAGAGCTCTAAAATCTTACAGACTGGGTGAGATCATTCCAAAAATGGAGGCCATTCTGTTATGAGATTGCGTAGTGATTTCATGCATACAGATATGATACGTACAGCACATTTGTATTACACGCTCCTACTCATTAGAATCTGCCCAGTCATCAGTCAAGGTAAATACAAATTTATTGTCAATGTGTTGTACTCCTCGTAGACAATGGGGGCGATCTATTGATGATGATGTGCGCTTAGTTTCAAAAACTCACAACATCCGCCATCCGATATATTCTACCAACACAGAATACTAAGATAACATTTGACGTTTATAGTCTTGAGATCGAAAGAACGAAATTGACGTCACTCAGTCTCAGCTCTTTGTTATTGTTTTTAGGCAGCCATTTTTATGAATAGTTCTCACTAAATTGTATTAATCAGATTATAAACGTTTATGTCATACACTTCTATGTGTGTTGGTACATTGCATACCCGACTGGCAGATGTTATGAGTGTTTTGAATAAACGCAGAGCATCAATAGAACGCTCCTCATTGTAACTCGTTTTCCATACATATATTATGTGATTGTTTGCAAAGTATTGGATACAAATGTACGTGGACTACGGCTGATAGTTTCACTCCTCAAAACTCTCATCAATACAGGTTTTATTATAACGCAAGAAATAAAAGCCACAGGTTGATTATGTACAGTCAATTCCAAAAGATGTTCCACAGCTTCGAATGATTATTTAACACTGATAATCTCTTTGATATTTACATTTTATATATGGTTTGAAAGCTGAAAAAATCACTTTTAAGTAGTCATGATTCGGAGTAATTGGGTGCCAGCTTTTAAGAAAGGAGAGCATTTAAAAACCATTGAAAAAATATCGGGAGTCGCAAATTGACAATGGAATTATACACAATATTTTAACATTTTTTTAAATGAAAGTTATTTTTTTTGGTCCTTACCAAACGGTGCAAAACTGGTACGAGGTAACCAAACACCATTTAAAATGCAATTTTTTTGATGGACATCACAATGCATGTTGATTTTTGTTGTTTATTCCAATTCAAATCTTTACCAAGCAAGTTACTACCATTATCAAAGCGTTTGAATAGCCATAGCCAACAATGACAAGACTCATTGGTTAGGAAAGATACCCATTAATTGGTAAGATTGAGGCACAAGAAACTCATCATTCAGTTGGTAAAATCTTTACTATTTCATTGACAACGGTATCTAAAATTGTCAAATTGTTTTAAAGGATACGGGTTCTTCTAAGAATCATCCAAGAATTACTACCGAAGATGTTGCAACCATTAGAAAAACATGAACAATAAATACCATTCAAAACAGCTATTGTTTGGCCGGCCGTCATGAACGCTGGAATTAGCACAATGGTCCAGGGTGCTATTTACCGACAAACCTAAATTTGAAATCAATCCTGTCAACAAAAGAACGAGGTATTTTTAAAGAATAAACCACAGATATGATGACGATAACATCCAGAAATTACGAAACAGAGGATATGGCGCTGTCATTGTCAGGGATTGTAACCAGACGAATGTCTCCTCCATAAGTTGCAAAGTGGTCCATAGAGGGAAACATTTTAAAAATCTCTATTCTCTTCTGGCACTTTTCTACTCACTTCATCGCTTGTTGTTTCCATAGAGGCTTCCAACCGACTGATTCAGTCTTCCATAGGTTTGGTAGATGAAGCCAGGTCAAGAAATACAGAGGTCACATCACTGAAAGCATCCCGTATTGTGATATTTTTTCCTTTGAGGCAGAGCACCCTGTTAAAGCATGGAAGATCGGCAGTGCGTCCATGCTCTCTGCTGGAAGTCTGGGGCTACAATATGAAGAAAATACTTTCCTGAGCTAAATATAATATAACGTATAACATATGGAATAGGGCGAAATAGGATAAGATCCCTTGAATGACCTTAATATTAATTGTAATGCTAGAAATCTATTGATTGTGAAAGATTACAATAATGATACACGTGGTAAAGATAGTATATCAACTTAAATCTACGCATGTGTTTGTGATGGACAAACATATATTATATCTTTAACCGCGACATGCAAAACACACACAAACACACGCACACAGACACACACTCATACATCCATACAAAAAAAGATAACCATGATAAGGTAACAATGCATAATATTTACATACAAGATTGAAAGCCATGTCAACAGTAGTACAAACAAGTATTATTCGTCATATATAAATCTCTCAAAGCTCCCAAGAATTTTGCTTCCCAGCGAAGTGAATAGCGAGCACAACCACATCAGTGGTCCCCGGTTCTTATCATAAGTTCTTAAATCCCTTGTTGAATGCAATCTTTGGCATGCAGACATAATTGTTCGTCAGCTTCTTCTTGTTTTCAATCATCCATGGCAGACACATCGGTTGCAGTTGAAGTGCTGATGGCTTCCTTGTGATAAGTTGTGACTACGATTATTTCACATACACACATACATGACACAAACACACACATACACAAACACACACATAGACCGACACATATGTATTTTCAAAAATCAATCATAAAATCTCCTGTAAAATAATTCAGTCTTAAGCTTCTTCTTAAATGTTGGAACCACTAAGAGTAGTCTTTGTTCTAAAACTGAGCGAGTTCCACAGACGTGGAGCTGTACAGTTTAAAGCTGTGTGATGAAAATTGGTAATGCAGTTTATTTCTTTACGAATAAGAGATTCTGACGTTCTTAAGACACAACTAGGTGTATTTCAATAAGGTCCTGTAAGTAAGAAGGACCTACATTAGTAAAACATTTATATGCGTATAAAGAATGTTGAATTCTACTCTGTAGTGAACAGGGAGCCAGTGATGGTCATGTTAAGTAGAAGTAATGTGCTCTCTCAAGTTTTTAAGAGTAACAAGTCTGGCTGCCTCATTTTGTATCTTCTGCAGTCTATCGATAGAATACTTGTGGCAACCAGGCAAAAAAGCCTTACAATAATATATTCTAATACGTATAAGAGGGGATTCAAATAATTTCGTTATATCAATATCCAGCATGGATCTTACAATGGAGATTTTCTTCAACTAAAAATTATAATTTTGAATAATTTTATAAATATGAATTTGCATTTTAATTTTACTGTCAAACTAAACACCAGGATTTCGGACACAGTATTTAGATATGCTTATTATACAACCTGCAATAGTGATATGGGTAGACGATATTACATTTTTGGAACAGCAGTTTTCTAACAATAGTATTTAAGTTTTTTAATTGTTTAATTTCAATTTGTTAATTTTCATCCAGTCTTCAACGGCAATGATACACGATTCCAACTTTCGAATAACTTCGTGCTCATGACATGAGTCAATAGGAAAGTAAACTTGTGTATCGTCAGCGTTAAAATGAAAACCAGCAGAAAAAGAGCTAATGATATCATTCAGAGGTACAGTGCAAATTGTTAATAATAGAAGCCCTTAGACCGATCCTTGTGGAACGCCAAAGATATAGGAACAGCATCAGAGACATGCTTAAAAATAAGGAGGCTTTGTACATATATTCCATATCCATGTTCACTCTTTCGTTAGTATTTTCACGATCATGGGCTTCAGGTAGTCCCTACCGTTTTCAGAGACATGTTTGTGATTTATGCTAACAAACTGACCCCTTCCACCCAGATAAGAATAAAACCAATATTATATATATATATATATATATATATATATATATATATATATATATATATATATATATATATATATAATATATATAATAAAAGCCAAACCCATGAAATAATATTGCTCAACCTTTTGATAAAAGGATATATTTATAAGATATTTCAAGTATAATTATGATCAACTTCTACAATATTTTTTGAGCATTCGCTCTCATTAAGAAGTGAAAGTGAAAATAGATTGTTGTGTTTATCGCACTATTTCCTCTTCGCATCTATGTTGGTTCGTAATCATATAAAAGGCGTTTGTTTAAATGTCTGCATGAAGATAATAGTTCGTTTCTTCTATTGAGTGTTGCCATGTTCGGTCTTGTGAAAATGAAGAATTTTTCTTCCAAGTAGAGATTGTAAATCTTAAAAGAGGGGGAGTACGACTGTACTTTGGAGATGCTTTTCCATGTAATGCTGTGGTGTATGTTTTTTCTTTGAGGTTCCAAATGTGTTCGCTTAGTGTAGTAGAATGTCGTTTATGTATGTTTTTGAAGGAATATTTATGCAGCTTGTATCTGGTTTTGAATGAATGAACTTTCAGGGAGGCCAATGTATGTTTCTTGTTTTGGTGTGTCTATGACGTGTAACTGTGGCTTGATAAATAACGTTTTGAGTGAGGCAATTGCCGTTTAATAGGATGTTGTTAGGGTCCTGTAGTTGCATTATTTCTCTGGGTTGTTTTTGGGTTGAGCTGACTGTGATAGTACGATAAACACAACAATCTAGTTTCACTTTTACTTTCTGATGAGAGTGGAAGCTCGAAACAATATTGTATACGTTGATCATAATTACACCTGAAGTATTATACACACACACACACACACACACACACATATATATATATATATATATATATATATATATATATATATATATTATATATATATATTATAAGAAAATAATTATATAATTATTTTCTTCTATGCATTCAAAGGAGGCGTTACAGAGAGAGTGTATGAAAAATATAAATCGGTTTACGTGCAATCGGCTAAAAAGTATATTGTCGCCTTCCAAGAAGAGACTGATTGTTCCTCTGCATTTGAAGCATGTGAAAGGATTGGGGGTCAAGGACTAATAATACGTGACGATGCCACACAAGAAGCTGCATTAAATTGTACGTATTTCTGTAGGTAAATAAATGTAAATAAGTGATTCATTGAAAACATATTTCTTGGTCTTTTAGTGTAAGTGGTGCAACTGTAGGTCAATTATGTGGATAAAAGTGCTAAACTAAATACTATTTGTTTTCAAATCAAACAATTGTTGGCTGAAGAAGGGTTTTGAGCCCAAAAGGTTCATTTTTTGGTATGCTGAGATGCATAGAGATGAGGCATTCATTATTTCAACCCTGCAAAATGTAGGTCAGCTCGGGAATCGTTCCGTTGACGTCCTAGCAACTATCCTGGAAAGTCTTATCATTTCATAATAAAAACAAAATTAAAGAATAACGTTTTTTACTCATTGAATCAAAATCAAAATTTTATTCAACGATTTCAGAATATTTACGCTCATTTTATTGGCTTAAAAATAGGTGGAAATGACGGCTTTCTAGAATAACCTTTTTGTGGGTATGAATACAGGTCCAATGAAAAAAAGGAAATTCCAAGTGATATGCTTAGATGACAAAGTAAATATTTTCTAAAATGATCTCAGTCGATAGTTTGAATTCATTGCAAATGAATCAAAGAATTTTACTTGATGGGATAGAATAAAAATATTCCTTATAGTAAAGGATTAATAAATTCTGCATTTTTACTGCACATCAACACTCACTCGCAAACGCCTGGTGTTAAGTGCATGATAAAATTACAATAAATAGACGTGAATGAATCTTAAATAGTTTATTTTCTTTAATGTAAATGACACAGATATTACATTCACTTTACTTAAATAGTATTTTTTAAAACTTTCACGATTGACATTATTGCCTATTTTAATACCTTTTCTAGATACAAAGAAGACTCTTTGTAAACCGGGGTCCAATTATCTACATCATTGGATAGGATCAAGGATTAATCAGGCAGGACAGTATCACTGGGTGGACGGAACAAAAGTGGTAAGTTTGTTTTTGTATCATTAACCCCCAACCCCACTGTTACCAAAGGAGATACATCGATTGAAAAGTGTAATTAGGGGGTAAATAAGATTTAACAAATAGGAATTTGTTCTTATGGTGACCAGAAATGTGAGATTTTACGGCTTGTCCGTTTAAGATATTATATTCAAGCTCTTCATAAAAAAATTTGGATTATAAAATTAAAATTGGTTTTGGGATTTTTTGTAGAAGGCGGTTATTTTGAGTTGTCGGATTGGGATATATGGGACAGTCAGGTCTTGGATAGAAGAAGATGGACGGACATTTAAAGTATTGAGGCCATGGAAAGCACAGGTCTTGGATGACAGAAGATGAATTGACATTAAGATTATTCAGGTAATGCAGGTCACAGCTCTTGGATGATAGAAGATGGACGAATATTTAGAGTATTGAGGCAATGGAGGGCACAGGTCTGGGATGACTGAAGATGAATTGACATTTAGAGTATTGAGGCAATGGAAGGCACAGGTCTGGGATGACAGAAGATGAATTGACATTTAGATTAATGAGGCAATGAAAGGCACAGGTCTGGGATGACAGAAGATGAATTGACATTTAGATTATGGAGGTAATGTAGGGCACAGGTCTGGGATGGCAGAAGATTAATTGGCATTTAGAATAATAAGGCATTGAAAGGCACAGGTCATGGATCGAAGAAGATGAATTGACATTAAGATTATTGAGGTAATGTAGGGCACAGGTCTGGGATGGCAGAAGATTAATTGACATTTAGAATAATAAGGCATTGCAAGGCACAGGTCATGGATGAAAGAAGATGGACGGACATTTAGAGTATTGAGGTAATGTAGGGCACAGGTCATGGATGGGAGAAGATGGACGGACATTTAGAGTATTGAGGCAATGTAGGGCACAGGTCATGGATGAAAGAAGATGAACGGGTATTTAGAGTATTGAGGCAATGTAGGGCACAGGTCATGGATGAAAGAAGATTATCGAGGCAATGGAGGGCAATAAAACAATCAATTCTGGCTTTCACTGGAAATCAGTGAAGGGATCTCAAGATAGTTTTTGTTCTAATTTTGTCAGGTGACATGAAGGACGAGAATTATATTGGCCAAATATTCATACACTTGACTATATAATCTATTTCATTATTTATAATATCACCGCTATGAAACGATGTGTCACAAATATCATGACGATGTAAGTTTATAGAAATGAAATAGTATGCAAGTATAGTAGCTGTGGAGAACTTATCTTCTATAGACTTTGGAACCCTGTTTCGTATGATGTAAGGGAATCTGACAGACCTGATTTTTAAAAAATCGTTTAGCATCACTGTGTATTCAAT
>NC_088371.1:1273458-1335958 GCF_034508935.2 Berghia stephanieae | reverse complement strand
GCGTGCCCTCAACAACATACTCAGGTGTAAAACGAGTCCCAGGTCAATAACAGCTTTGTATTTGTCAGCTTCCTACAATTGTAAAACGTCTAACGCCTTACAGGCGGTTGCCTTGTCCCATCTGTTTTGTTTGCTGTTGATCTGGGACCCCTTGTGAAGTGCTTTGAGCAGCACCTCGGTAGGTGGATATAGCACTATATAAATGATCTCATTTCTTTTAGTATCTATAGTCTGTCATGACCCAGGAATTTCTATCGAACTTGGTGTACAACAGTACCCAGTACCAAGATAGAAAGTGATCCTGACACTGATAGTATTTAAAGTCAGTTAATGCATACTAGTGGTGGACAGAAACCAGACAAGAGAGAGGGGACAGACGATAGAATTCACAACATTAATTGAAGATATAGGAATGGAGAAGTAGACCACTTCAGAGAAGCTGCCAATAGCTCGTTTTGAAAAAGGTAGTGCTTGTACTCGTTAATCCACTAGTGGAGGGAGGGAATATGATGCCGTTTATTAGGACACTGGGTAGGCAAAACTGCAATTAGATTTATTGAGAATTAAATATCAACTAAAAAAGTATTACAAAGAATGCGTGAAAGAAAAAAGTGAAAACTTGACCTCAAATATAAACATAGATGAGTACTGGAATCAAGTATCCAAGTGCATCACAGAATCTGCAAGAGAAATTATTCCATCCGTGAAAAATCACGAACCAAAACAAAAATGGATGAATTATACGATCTTAAAACTGATGAATGAAAGACGAAAACTAGAACGCAACAGCAATGATTATAAAGAAGCTAATAAGAGTATGAAACATGAGTGTAAGAGAGCAAAGGAAGATTATATTGAACATGAATGTCACAGAATTGAAAGACTACAACAATCTAACACCAAATAAACCTACCAGTCAATACAAGATCTAAATGGAAAACGCCCAGCCGTGGCAAGTACATGCGTTAAAGACGCAAAAGGTAATATACTTATCGACAACAACGAAATTTTGGAACGGTGGGCAGTATACACAAAAAATCTATATGCGGACGACAAAAGATGGACGAGCTTTGATAAAGAAATCTCTACTGTGAACACGGTTCCCCAGATTTTGGGAGAAGAAGTAGAAGCTGCTTGCAAAGAGATGAAAAAGGGGAAAGCGGTAGGCCATGATAGCCTCTCAATAGAATTGACTGACGCCCTCGACTATCTGGGAATATGCATTCTGACAAAAGCCTTTAATGTCTTATATGAAAAGGGTGAATTGCCAAATGTCTTAAGACAATCGGTATTCATTACGATATCCAAAAAACAAGGTACTATTGACTGTGACCAGCACAGAACAATCAGCACAATGAGCCAGACCAGAAAAATTATGTTAAGAATACTTATGAAAAGAATGAGGAGCAAGATCTCTCCAGAGATAAGTGACGAGCAGTTTGGTTTTGTTAAAGAAAAGGGTACGGTAAATGCAATCTTTACATTGAAAACATTAAAGCAACGGTCAGTCGAAAAACAAAAATCACTTTATCTATGCTTCATTGATTATTCCAAAGCTTTTGATTCAGTACAGCACGATACGCTATTAAAAATCTTAGAAAAGATCGGTATAGACAGTAAAGACCTTCGACTTGTGAAAAACTTATATTGGAATCAAACAGCGTGTGTTAAACTGGACAATGAAACATCAGACTTCTTTAACATCGAGAAGGGAGTAAGACAAGGTTGCGTCTTATCACCGGACCATGTTAACACATATATTGAAATAATATTCAAAGAAATTCAAGATATAAAAGGCGTCGTCGTTGGAGGACAGAATATGAATAGCATTAGATACGCAGACGATGGTACTCTGATGGCCTACTCTCCAGAACACGTGCAGAAAATTTTAGATATAGTGGTTTGCAAAAATGAAGAGATGGGCCTGAAACTAAATATTAAGAAAACCGAATGCATGGTCGTCTCAAAGAATGAGAACAACGCGACCTTCCACTTGTCAAGCAAAGGAGAGACCATCAAACAAGTAAAGACATTTAAATATTTAGGCACTATATCACCCATGACGCACGTGACATAGATGATATAAAACAAAGAATAGCAATAGCAAAAAACGTGTTCCATAAAATGCGACCAGTTGTGTCAAAAAACAACATAAACTTGAAGACCAGAATGAAAGTAGTAGAAACATATTATGTTATAAGTACCCTTTTATACGGTTGTGAAACGTGGACGCTTGACAAAGAATGTACAAGGAGGTTAGAGGCATTTGAGATGTGGGTGTGTAGAAGAATGTTGAGGGAATCATGGACAGACAGTTGTACAAACAAGGAAGTGTTGGAGAAGGTGAGAAAGGGAAGAATACTGATCGATAACAACAGAAAGAGGCAGTTACGCTTTCTGGGACATGTGTTGAGAAGAGACGGAATAGAAAAGTTGGTAACATCTGGGATGATCGAAGGAAAGAGAGCGAGAGGAAGACAAAGAATGACTTATCTAAATAACCTAAGAATGGCCAAATGTGACTTAAAAGCAAGACAGGTTTCATGCGCAATTCAGAGGATCGTGATTCGTGAGACAGCTGACCGGCAACGTGCTCAAGAGCACAAGCCACGATGGATGATGAATACAATACAAAATCATCTTCTTTAATTAATCCTTCCCCTTTCCACTTCGTTTCTGAGATTCGAAGGATGTTAATTTGGAAGTTTTTCATCTCTTGAATAACGTTTTCAAGTTTACCTAAATAGTTTAATGTACATATATTCCAAGTGGTCAATGTGTTTGTTTCATTTCGCACCAGTTTGAAACGTTCAACGTGTTCGGGACAGCTCATGTCCTGGGAACGTTTGTTAGTAACGGTGGTTTTCCGTTGCCTTCCGTCATTGTTATTAGTAGAATTTATATTATTGCAGTTTAATTTGACTGAATTGTGTTTGATTTTGTCTTTGGCTTCTTTTTATATTTGTTTTTGTTTCCTTCTACCTATGTTTCCTCTTTTTGTTATTTTTCTGTATGTCTTGAATAATTCAAAAGATGTCAAAGTGTTCACTTTTTTCTAAATTCGGTGTATTATTAATTGTGTGTCGTGTTGTACTTTGGTGTTGGGGTGAATAGTTATAACAATAATTAGGTGTTGTCATTTACGCTAACCACAGTACAAAATTCAGCCTTATGTGCAACTGAAGCACAAACAAAAAAGTATTCCGTAAACAATAAAAAATTGATTAAGAACCAGTGCTTATCATCAAGAAAATTTATTAGATTTTCGCCGTGTCGAGGTGGAGATGTGTAAGTGCACATTGAGGGGGGAAAAGTCCGCCGGTCAAAGTGAAGCGTTACAAGACGACCAGTCCCCGGTGTGCACGAATGAAATGGTGATTTTGGTCATTCCGGGCAGCATTATTATGGACAACAGGAATTGGAATCATAATTTACAAAGAGGTCAGCCACCTAGTCAAATGCTACCGCCTTCATGTTATATATTATTACGTCGCCGATGGAGAAGCGGGCGTCTTGGTGCAACTTCAACTTGAACAATCGAATATTGTTTCTCAACATCAACGACCAAATTATAGCAAGAATGACCTTTTGTCAAGGTACTGGCTGGCCATGACCTTCAAATGTCCTACTAGAAGAGACCCTCATCACCCAGGAGCGCAATTCCCTAATCCAGATCCTAGGCTATACGGTGGAACAAAGAGATAACGTTTCTCTGACAAAGGAGGCGTTGGCATTTATGCCTAGAAGCCTAGGAAGGCCAGTGGCATAGACAGCGTGACGGAATAACAATGTCTTGAAAAGAATTTCGATGGAGACTTGTCGGCTATCCTTGCACAACATTTGCAAAGAATCCAATACAATGCTATCTCTAGATTGCTATGATCCAATAGCAACATTTATCAGTGTTTAAACCATCATTCCGTTTGTCTAGGCAACTCTAATAGCATTAACATCGTGTGCTGATATCAAGACTGTAAAGAGGTGGGTAGAAACCCCGGTACATGGATTAAATGTAATGACAAATACCGATTGTACGATTCTAAGTACCCACAATAAGGACCACACTCCGGATCCCACCCTACTGACGAAGTGCGTGACGGAATGACATTACAGATCACGCCGACAGTCCTTGGAGACTTCCACTGCCAGTTTCAGGGGATTCTTGTCATAGCTGGAGTGACAAGCTTGAAGACGCAGTCTCCATACTGGGAGGAATTTACTTCCTATACTGAGCAGGTCTTCTTTGCTATTCTTCAAAAGTCCGAGAACATAACCACATTTAACACACTGCTGGTCAAGACTGGGCAATGCTCTATTCCGTGGGACAATCGGAAAATCTACAGACCTATCTCCACGAGGGAGCGGTACGACGACTACCACCAGAACCAGAACGGTAGACGGGAATGGGGACCGGTAGCAAGAGGCCGTGGGAAGTCTCAATTTTATACACTCAAACTGCGGTACTTGGCAAGCAATGAAGACATTTGAACCCGACAGGAAATTTGCTAAGCCTACAACAAACTAAAACAAAGACTGCGACAACACACCCCATGTGGTTTGCTGTTATGCATGGAGAAAAACAAGAAGTGTGTGACAGACATAATGGGTAAGAACTTAAAGGAGCATAGCACGCTGGTTTCTACTCACACTTTCGAGCGCGGTGTCCATAATACATTCTGTCATATTTTGGGACGCACTAATTTGAATCATTTGTTTCAGGTAAAATGAATATTCTTTTTAAAACGTACCCCAGTTTTATACTGTGTGCTTTCTCTTTCCAGATGATATAAAGAAATCAACAGATCTGCTTCATTACTTGGACAACGCGATTCATAATAATGAAAGTATAGGTCGACAAAGACAAATGACATATGATATACTCTCGAAACTGGACAATTTCACACACGGTCTTAAGAATGTTACAACCGTTACAAGCGCTGAAAACCTTCTCAGATCCATCACCAGAGTCACCGAATGTTGCATCAATCATCTAGATTCTAAATCCCTGCAGAGTATTCCAGCATATGTGGAGAGGGTAACAGCTAAAGTACGTTTGACTGAGAATTCTTCCTTTGAGTTTTCATCAACAAACATTGGCCTCTTGGTTAATAGGTTGTCAGTCAACAATTCAGGAATTTGGAACTACTCTGTAATTAATGACGCTATAAGTCCAGGAAATGGTCATATCTCTGTCGTAGAGGTCAAAGATACGCAAAAGGAATACCCAGGCAAAATAGGGAAGATAACTATAGTTTTATCAATAAGAGCTATCATTGAGTCTCTATCGGCTGAAGACAAATATAAAATGGACCGTATTAGCGTTGCAGTGTACACAGAGGCCAAATATATTGGATTGGATCTAAATAGTACATTCAAAACAATTGACAGCAGAGTGGTATCCATCAGTGTACCTGGTGTGAAAGTCGAAGACTTAAATGAAGATGTTACTCTCACTTTTTTGCACCAAAAATCAAACATGTTACCAAAATGTGCTTTCTGGGATCCTTACAGTATAAATATAAACGAAGAAATGGGAAATTGGAAGGAGGACGGATGCACTGTGTTATAATTTGGTACAGATTTCGTGACGTGCAGTTGTAATCACCTCTCTAGTTTTGCCTTTATAATGACTATTGATGAACCCGGTACAAAGCACAAAATATTTTTGGATATTTTGTCAATTGTGGGATGCCTTATGTCTGCGATTACCCTTGCAGTCACTATTTTGACTTACTGTCTCTATCCCTCTTTGCTAAAGGACACACCATCTCAAATATTGATGCACATTTGTGCAGCTCTAATGATGGTGAATATACTCTTCATAGTAAACGCGTTTCTTGTATATACTAGATATTGGATTTATGTTTTGTGTAAGTGTGTAGCGATGTCTTTACACTATTTCATGCTTTCTGCTCTCATATGGATGTCATGTGACGCTTATTGCTTGTACAGGGGAATGGTTAAAGTTGTCATCAACGTCGAAAGAAATTACCTTTTCCTATTTTCTCTAGTATCTTGGGGAGTTCCCTTTTTAATTGTTTCAGTCACCGCGTTACATTTTTCGATAGAAAGCTACGATCTTATATACGACGATATTTGCTGGATTAAAACACCTATCGCTTACTATTCATTCATTCTACCAGCCTTTTTACTTATGATATTTAACTATGTCATATTTGCTATCGTGATTCGATACCTAATACGTGCGTCAAGTGCTGAACTTTTGCCATTTGGAAGAAAAGCAATCAAAAGGCAATTGAAAGGCGGCATGTCCCTTGCATGTCTTCTGGGTCTGGCCTGGGCTTTTGGATTTTTGAGCATCGTGTCAAGTCAGATCATTTTCAGTTACTTGTTTGTAATATTTAACACCATTCAAGGTTTTTTCATTTTTATTTTCTTCTGTCTTCTCAAACCAAATGTCAAATATTTCTGGACTAAACTGATCTGGAGTCATTCTACATCAGTAATTGCAACACCAAGCAACATGAAAACACACACTTACGAATCTGCGCCGACATCAAACATAAACACAAGAGAAAGGGATGGACCTGAGCTCTAATCAAACATATTTGATGAAAGAAGACGCTTTTCACGCATTGTTGACCCACAAAAAATTAACTCAACCGTTGGTTTCTAGTAATACACGGCATCCGCCAACAGAGCTTACAATATAACAGACGTCATGGAAAAAGCAATGATGATAATTATCTCGAAGAATTTAAAGAAAGAAGTAAGGAAGACAAGTATAACATTGGTTCTAAAACAAAGTCAGGATTGAGCAAATGATGTTGAGTTTGTTAGCCTTAGGAAATGAATCATGGTCAATTACTGATTAGAATATGGTATGTAGAGCTGTATTCGACACATTATATAGATTTAACAATTGGAAGCGATGACGAGAACAATATAATTGCATTGTCTCAGTGTCCCTTACAGCAGAGAAATATGCCTGCTGTCTTTGTTGAGTAATATTTCTTCTCTTGACTGCTGGAGTTTATTAGCGGGAATAATTCAAATAAATGATCAACATTTCAATGCTACCCTCACTAAAGAAGATATTGGCAGGATACAGACCTTTTATAAAGAGATCATCACCTACTCTCATGGAAAGTCTTTCACCCATAATTCAACTGTTTCTTTTAACAGGCTGTGAAATCAAAGCATGATTTAATGACGTATTGCGCCACCAAACCTCCAAATATGTCTGTTTTGTCCACTGTTTCTTGTATGTGGGTGTTTTGAAGTAAAAGAAGTTGTACTTTTAGAAGTAAATAGTATAAATTACATACGAAAACCAATTCGTTATTGTTCACATTGTCTAATAGAGTTTGAAGCACTGAAGTGACAGAGAGAAATTTAACATGTCATTTAGATTGATTTTTGTTAATAAATGAAAAAAAATGTGAAATTTAGAGATCCCATAAAATGTGATATCCGAGTGCGTTTTTAATTATCATTTTTCTCATTTGACATGGGTATTGTCCCCTAGTACAATGATAGAGCTGCGGTCTCTCTTGTTATATTGAAAGCAAACAATGACCTCAAAGGTAAGAAAAATTAAGATCCGTCTCAAATTGTCTTTTATTTCCAAAATTCTAGAAATAATTATTCTAAATCAAATTCTAAAACATTTTGAACTTTGTGGTCTCATGAAAGTCTTTTCCTTTGCTTATCTAGCAAACTGTATCATGAAACAGCTGTCGTGCTGGTAGTGAATGACATTCTTGACATCATTGATAAAGGATCAATTTCTATTCTTAATTTGTTAGATCTTTCGGCGGCTTTTGACCCATTGGATCACGACATACTTTTCCAGCGTCTTGAACTTACCCTTGTGATATCTAGCTCAAATTTAAATTTGTTTTCATAATATAAATCTAACCGAAAACAAAGAATAATTACAAAAGATTTTAGCCAACTGTGTATCACCTGAAATAGTAAGTCCCCCCCCCCCCCAGGGTTCAGTTCTTGTGCTTGGTATTTGTGTTATTTATAATGCCCCTCAGTTGAAATTATTTGAAAAACATGGCGTTTGTTTTCATAAATATGCATATGACACTCAGTTGTATAATTCTATGAGAATTACACTCCTAATGATCCAAAAGCTTTTGTCCAAAATGTGAAATATATATAATTGTAACTATAGAAGAATGGATACAAATGTATAGAAAAAAAAATGTGGATGAAACAGAAATTATGTTTGTAGAAAGCAAAAACACATTTTACAGCATTGAAGTTCTTGCATTTACTTTGGGGTTGTAATGTCCGGTTAAAAAAGGTTACAATTTTGGAAATGATTCTTGACTGTTGACTGTTATACAAAGGTAATATAAAAAGGGCTGGTTTTTTTATCTTAGAAAAATAACTCATATTACAACATTAATTTATGAGGCAATAACAAAGAAACTGGTCACATCCTTTATATTTTCTAATTTAGATCATTGTAATTTCCTCCTAATGTTGGCTCGAAACGTGGCGCCGTCCATAATGCGCTTCAGAGGGGTATCCCCATTCCCTCTCTCTCGGATCTTATTCAGCCAGTTTGCCGTAATCGTCTCCCTCCGGACATCGGGGGGCTAGATCGCTACCATTATCGTGCCTCATTCTCTAGGAGTTCTTGCCAGTGTTCCTGACACTATGTGCATTGACTTGCGAAGTTTTACATCTACTTTCTCAACGTTTTTGCTTCTACCCCACACTGCAATGCAATACTCCGCGGTGGAATAGCATAGTATCAGGGCGGATGTTCTCAGTAGTGCTTGGTTAGTGTCCCAAGTCGATCCCGCCAGCTTTCACAGAAGACGTTGCGTTTCTCTAACTTCCGGGCAACTCCTTCGAGATGCACACGATAGGTAAGGCTGTGGTCCAGCGTCACCCCTAAATATTTTGGATGCGGCTCATATGGGAGTGGATGGTCCCGGACGAGGACGTTCAGTTTACGGGTGTGCCACTGAATAGGTGGAATGCAGTGGCCACGGTTTTTGAAGTGTACATCTTCAGGTACCACTTGTCGAAGTAGGATTTCAGTCTGTCAAAAATGGCGACTAGTGCTTGCAAGGCAACGGATACTCTTGAAAGAAAACACTATAAATAAAAAATAGAATGTTTGAATAGGATTAACCCATGTCACATATCATTTTTTTTATCTATCTATCTATCTATCTATCTATCTATCTATCTATCTATCTATCTATCTATCTATCTATCTATCTATCATCTATCTATCTATTATCTATCTATCTATCTATCTATCTATCTATCTATCTATCTATCTATCTATCTATCTATCTATCTATCTATCTATCTATCTATCTAATCTATCTATCTATCTATCTATCTATCTATCTATCTATCTATTCTATCTATCTATCTATCTATCTATCTATCTATCTATCTATCTATCTATCTATCTATCTATCTATCTATCTATCTATCTATCTATCTATCTATCTATCTATCTATCTATCTATCTATCTATCTATCTATCTATCTATCTATCTATCTATCTATCTATCTATCTATCTATCTATCTATCTATCTATCTATCTATCTATCTATCTATCTATCTATCTATCTATCTATCTATCTATCTATCTATCTATTATTATTATTATTATTATATTATTATTATTATTATTATTATTATTATTATTATTATTATTATTATATATTATTATTATTATTATTATTATATTATTACCATCATCATCATATATTATTATTATTATTATTATTATTATTATTATTATTATTATTATTATTATTATTATTATTATTATTATTATTATTATTATTATTATTATTAGTATTTTTATTGTTATTATTATTATTATTATTATTATTATTATTATTATTATTATTATTATTATTATTATTATTGTTATTATTATTATTATTACTATTATTATTATTAATACTATAAATCATTATTGTTAGTAATATTATGATTAGTGAATAATGAAAACGTCTAAAATAACAAAAAGAGAACAATATTTTTTGGTGAAAGGTGGGGGGGGGGGGGAGGGGGGAGAGGTGAAAGCAAAGAAAAAAAATGAATGAGTCTTTTTGGCTAATGTGGCTCTGGCATGATAAATAGACAAACTTTACACAGGAGTTGCTGTAATATAGTGATGTTAATATATAGTGTGTGAATGATGTCCCTTAAATATATAGAGTTACGTGCCCCTACAGTCCTCCAGAAACCTATACAATCCAATTGAGTAAATCACGTTTCTCGTTATCAATGTAACTTACAATGCGTCGTTCTTTGTTAATTAATAATAATGCCAACCCCATGTGCACGGCAGTTTACCGACAAGGATGGTCAATCATTATTATATTAGTATATTATTTAGGCCACAAAATGTGTTCACGAAAGCTATAAAATGTTTTGTTGGGGAGGCTTTCCCCGCTTTTCTCGAGCTAAGGGATACAACCCAAGTATTCCTTTCGCTAACCCTAGGAAAAAATAAAACCTAATACCTTTAAATAAGCCTATTAGGAGAAACAAAACCCGAAGACCTTTACCACGGCATATAACTAGCCTTAATAGAAAATAAGTCCTCGGGCCTCGAGCTAACCCGAGTAGGAAAAACAACCCAGGACTGCTCTACACTACCTTTCAATACTTCAACGACAAAATGGCCTCGTAGAACCAAAACAGTCTTCATATTAGGAATTTTTAAATTTTACCAATCAACAGAGTTTGTTTTAGAACTACAACGTTTTAAATGGTACTAAATATAGACTTTTTGATTAATAAACGTATGACAAAAGTTCCATGGTCAAAATAACAATATAAAGTGAAGCTACCTTGAGGAAGGTGCCATGACGAGAACTCATCGATAACCGGGTATCGTTGATAATCAAATAAGAGGAGGCCTCCTATTAAAAAAATAGTTTTCCCCCCTCTCAAACCCCTTACTAGAACATCCTTTCTTTTAAAAAGATAGCCTTGTGGAGAACATTCTGCTTATTTGGTCAATAAAAAAATTATACGGCGCACAACTCTACTGAAAATTATAAAGGTATTTTTAAACAGATAGATAAACAGATAACTTGATTTCCTTTTATAATTTAAAGTCAGTTTGAAAGTTCTTTGAGTCAAAAACAGATATCATAAAATACTTACCGACGACACTAACACTCTCAAAAACAACCGATTTTCACACTGTAAAAAGTTGTCAGTTTGGCGTTTTTACGCAAATCGTGCCATTCGAAATAATGTCTTCACTTAATGAAAATGTTGCTGCTCGAAGCTCAAAGAAATAAATAATAATGTGAAATTGAATGTAAGCTTCAATTTTATTACAAACATAGATCAAATGAACGTTTCGGGTTTCCCTTTTATCAACAAAACAGGATGAATGAAACACTACAGATGAATGAGATAATTGTTAGTGGCATAGTTAAGATGAATAAACAAAACATTGGTTGGCAGGAAATTAGTATGCTCCTTTGTAAGGAAGTACGAATTAAAATAGAATACTAGATATTTCTAAAAGGTGCGCAATAAATTAAGTGAAAAGAGGGGAGGCGCGGAGGAACTGTGTAATGCAATTTAGAAAGTGAAATATCAATGCGTGTAGACTGTTGTTGGAAAATAAATACAATGGATGAAAAATAAATACAAAAAATAATAAATAAGGGACGTTGGTATAAGTATAAATCATTAGTGACAGCAGCAGGAAGTCATTTGTGGTGTTTCATTCATCCTGTTTTGTTGATGAATGGGAAACCCGAAACGTTCATTTGATCTGTTTTTGTAATTAAATTGAAGCTCACATTAAATGTCACAATATTATTTATTTGTATTCACTTAATTACTTTAAGGATTTCAGATCTACACTAAGTTTTCAACAGTTTTCATCTATTTATGACATCAAGTAGTATTAGTGCCACTTTGATGCTTTCAATGTGATGGTTTCGGGTCGATAATACCCAGGTTTAACTTATGGCCACACCCGCAACTCTATCGGTCCGGTATAAACATCAATACAGCAATTCCTGAGTGAGGAGCTGTCCGATTGGCTTTTGTCAGCAAATCGTGGCATTCATAATGATATTATTCACTTGATCACATTAAGGGATTCGGATTTACAGCAATTTTAAATAAGTTTCACCTGTGGCGTAGTTTCATACATATGTAATGGCTCATGATCGTATAGTGTTTTTATGATAGATGGTAATATTATTCCTTTGCGTTGTGTTGTAGATGTTAATAATGACCAAAGAGTTCAAGGGCCTGTGATGATAATTGAATGTGCAACATCAAGACATTCAAATAAAAGTCCAGATTCTAAGTTTCATTTCTTACTGCTTTATTTGTTATGATAAATCCCAAATCCAAATCAAATAGCATGGTCATAGTTCAATCAGTTTCATAAATCCCAAATCCGTAAAATCAATCCAAATGTAAAGTCATTTTGCCTATGTAACCATTTTCAATATGTGTGGAATATTTCTAAGTCCGTAAAATTCAATTAATGATGGTGAGCCCAAAAGTGAACAGAGTAAACATGTGCAGCTCAAAGTCAAGTCAAATGCAGAATTAAAGAAGTCAAATGCAGAATAAAAGAAGTCAAATGCAGAATAAAAGAATAACATATAGAATAGAAACACCCTGTTTTGAACCCTATCGTAAACTATCCCACAATTCTTTTTGACCACTCCTTCTGATCTTTGACATCCCAAATTAATATTCAAAACCTGCCTCTTTCAAGTAATAGCGAATCATGCTCAACTTGTATGTTAAAAATAACAAGAATTTTCTCGAACATTACTATCAAACCCGCCTCTTATGACATAAAAGTACTTTGATAAATAACGCATTATATGTATAATAACCAAAAATAGCATCAATCTGTTACTGATATCCGCTGAGTTTTTTAACGTATCCCCTAAGTTTTATACGTATCCCCTGAGTTGCGACGACCGTGTTTTGTGGACACAACCGAGCATAAATGCAATCTCCTGCAGCTACCCCCATGGTTCTTTCTAATATTTACCGTGTTTTATGATCATGTTTTTCTCAAAACTCCTGAGTAAATTTCTTGCATAAGCTTACTCTCTTACACACCAATTAACAACATCAACTAATATTACTGCTAATATTACTGTCGTTTTATGCCATCGATGTGATAATTATTGCCCTGGGAAATATTTAGTTCAACCTTATCGGCAAACTGTCAATGGGAGCGATCTATATTCATGTTTTCGTCCAACTTATTCATCGATCACATGAATTTTTTTCTGTACAACGATTGGAGTTTTCTCAATGTATCTAAACACGCTGCTTTTTTATGAACGTTGTAAACATACCCATGTATCATGCTGAGCAAAATGACCAATTGTAACGTTGGTTATTCTTAAAATGTGAACACTTTTCACTATGTGGGTCATACTTTGCAATGTGACCAATGACCTCGAGCACATGGAAATGTAATACAGATCGTACCCATTGTATCTGTCTAGCTTCTAGTCCGAACAAACCAAAAATAGACATATTATTATGATGGAATCCTTGATACTGTTTGCGTCGGCTTCAGATTTACATTCTTCCTGGTCTGAAGCCATTTTGACAAGAACGTAGATGAGGGTCAATCTCTGGCTGGACTCTTTTGAGGATAATTTTATTAGCGAGTTTGGCAGCTAAAGCAGCAAGGCTGATTCCCCTGTAGTTAGAAGTATCACTTAGGTCTCCTCCCTTTGGGACTGGGGCACTGCTGGAGACACAAGGAGGAGATTACCAGCCGTCTTGTGCTATGGGAGTCACCTGAGAGAACCAGAAGCAGAGGCAGGCAGAATAAAACATACATTGACTGTCTGCTAGATGACACAGGAATGGATAACACCCGGGAGCTGCGTACGCTTATGGAGGACAGTATGGCGAAGACTTGTGGCTCATGTTGGGCGCCCCAAGGGGCGGCCTAAGTAAGTAAGTAAGTATAATCATATTGTTTATAAGCAGGATATTTTATATAATATTTACATTTATCTATCTGATCATTTGATTGCCCTCTGGTGTTTTATGACATTATTTTTCTACTGAGAAGATCTAAAAAATATCCCTGTCATCTGTCTAGAATTTAGTAATGTATTTATGTCTTTATTGTTTTTACTTCTGGCTGAGGAATGGTTTTGAGCCCGAAACGTTCCGTCTTTGGTATTTTGTTCTTTTTTGAAGCTGTTATTTTTATATTTTTAAATTACTTTTATAGAAGGAACAACAGACACTGCCATGAAGATTTTTGAATTCCTGTCACTCATTACTCGTAGCCAACAGTCACGACTCATTAACATTTACGGAGATAAGGATAAAGGGAGTAAATCTGACTCATGAATGAACAAAACAATACAAAACTCATTCAACTCATAGCAACAAGATATGAAGTGAATAGAACAGTGCCAGAAGACAATAGAGAATAAAAATTCTACCAATAATGTCGCAGGTTCAAACCCCACCACCGCCGCGAAAATTTTTTATTCTCTATTGTCTTCTGGCACTTTTCTATTCACTTCATATCTTGTTGTTACCAACATAAGTGCCTACTCCACTCACTTTTCTGAATTAAAAATTCACCCCATACACCGGAGCATACTCAATGTCTCAGTCGTTTCTATGTTATATGTTTGTGTTGAGAATATTGGCTATTGAGCTTAACTGCTGGTCAAAATTATTCGCGATGGTGGTGTACGAACGAATCGGCGGTCTCAAGAAGTGGGTGAGAGAGGGATCTAGTAATGACTTTGAGTTTGAAACGAATATTTTGTGTTCGTGGATAGCTCACACGGTAGAGCCACGCTCTCACCTGCCAGGCGGAGTTGTCGTACCAATAAGGTCACAGGTTCAAACCCCACCACCGCCGCGAAAATTTTTTATTCTCTATTGTCTTCTGGCACTTTTCTATTCACTTCATATCTTGTTGTTACCAACATAAGTGCCTGCTCCACTCACTTTTCTGAATTAAAAATTCACCCCATACACCGGAGCATACTCAATGTCTCAGTCGTTTCTATGTTATATGTTTGTGTTGAGAATATTGGCTATTGAGCTTAACTGCTGGTCAAAATTATTCGCGATGGTGGTGTACGAACGAATCGGCGGTCTCAAGAAGTGGGTGAGAGAGGGATCTAGTAATGACTTTTGAGTTTGAAACGAATATTTTGTGTTCGTGGATAGCTCACACGGTAGAGCCACGCTCTCACCGCCAGGCGGAGTTGTCGTACCAATAAGGTCGCAGGTTCAAACCCCACCACCGCCGCGAAAAATTTTTATTCTCTATTGTCTTCTGGCACTTTTCTATTCACTTCATATCTTGTTGTTACCAACATAAGTGCCTGCTCCACTCACTTTTCTGAATTAATAAAAACAGCAACCACCCCCATCCCGTCATTGAAAACATACCAAAAAACATAGCACTGAGGGTGAGCAAACTTTCGGAAAACAGAGAGATATTCAACGTCGCAGCCACCCCCTACAAAGAAGCACTCACAAAAAGCGGATACAACACACCATTTGAATACACAGACGCCTCCCTCTCATGTAAACCCCAACACACAAGTGAAGAACGTAAAACAAGAAAACGACACATAACTTGGTTCAACCCACCTTTCGACAAAAACGTCAGCACAAACATAGGACAGCAGTTCCTGAAATTAATTGATACACACTTTCCAAAAAACCACAAGCTACATAAAATTATTAACAGGAATACCATAAAAATAAGCTACTCGTGTATGCGCAACATAGAACAAATAATCTCAAGCCACAACAAAAAAATATTAATAAACCACCGACAAGAGCAAAACCCACCCACCAGCAGAAAATGCAACTACAGAAATAAAAACACTGCCCGCTAAACAAACAATGCTTAGAATCAAGTTTAATTTACCAAGCCACAGTCACAGAAACTAAAACAAACAAGCAAGAAAAATATGTAGGACTAACAGAAAATAATTTCAAAACAAGATACAACCTCCACACCTCAACATTTAGAAACACTAACAAAAAAACATCCACAAAACTCAGCGAACATATTTGGAAATTAAAAGACAACAAAATAGACCACAACATTTCATGGAAAATTTTATCTAAAGCAACAGGATACACACCAACATCAAAACAATGTAGCTTATGCCTGGAAGAAAAAATATACTATAATCAAACAACCTCATGAAGCCACACTCAACATGAAAAGTGAGATATACGGAAGGTGTCCCGATCGGCGTAAATTCTTGTTAAGCAACTTTAAACCGGAACCACTTCAAGAAACAACAACAGTCAACAAAACAACTCAGTCCTGACGATGGCAAATTAAGCCTGAAACATTAATGTAGACTGTCTCAAACATTGTGGTAAATATTTTAAATAATAATATATATATATATATATATATATATATATATATATATATATATATATATATATATATACAGTCCACTCCGAATATTCGCAACTCGGTTAATTGAAACATCTCCCCAGAAAACGGAAATCATTCTATATAAAAGTTAATGGGTAATTGCAACAAAATTCGGTTAATCGCAATAAATTATTGACCTTTACAAGTGTCAAATTCAAGCAATGAATGAAACAAAATATTATGATTAGATTTAATCATTGCACTATGGGTTTATAATGCCATATGTGACTATTAGATAGGAGGCATAGTCTAGACATCAGATAGATAATGAAAATTGTAAAGAGAGACTTAGCGACAACCTTTGTTATGGGATTGACAACATGTGCATTGTTAACAACGGGTTTGGTGAGAGCTTCTAGTGTCTCATCATGGCTAATCTCTTTGACTCTTAAAATGTTTAGGATAATAGAGTGAAAGTTAATCCAATCCGAATAAGATGCCCGCTTGCATCTGTGCTGCTTGTCCTTGTCAAAATCTACACAGGGCTGCCATATGCTCATTCTGTGCATGGCGGACTAAGAACAATGTTTACAACAATGTTTTGTGTTTACCATATATATGTAATATGTTGCAATAATGGACAGGACACTCAACTTCGGTTAATTTCAACTTCGGTCAATCGCAACATTTACGCTGACCCCAAGGTGATGCGATATATATATTATATATATATATATATATATATATATATATATATATATATATATGTGTGTGTGTGTGTGTGTGTGTGTACAAATTGCGCTTAGAGCGTCATTTGGTCGACTTAAGTTGTGTTTTTCATGTAAAATGTCATTATGGCGACAATTTTCTGGTCGCCTTAAGGTCAAGCTCATTTACTCAAGAATGCGCTCAGTTTCGTCGCTTTCAGGTTTCGCATTTTCTTTTAGATCTGCTGTATAAATGCATAAAGTAAATCATTTTACGGAGAATCACTATTATTTTGAATGGTCGAAGTTTTACTATCTACAAAGGACATTCATTATTAATGAGCATGTTATAAGTGATAGATTATTGTCATGTATGAACATAAAGACTGTCGTAGAATAAGATAAGATCTCGGTAAGCCATTTACAATAAAGTGCGAATTTCTCAATGGGGTTTCCTCCGGATTCCGATTTCACTTGACAAAAAATGGCGGCTTGTAGTCGAGGTAAAAAAATAGACCTTGCCCTGGAAAAGATGTCCAAAGTCAAAGTTAATTGAAGTCCTACCACTTCTACAAGTAAGTATTTTCATTATATATCTTAATTTGGTTTATATCTAGAATTGAGTCTCGTCTAACAGATCAGATATATTCATCTCGCCTCTAGCGTCTAGTCTGTCTGTATACTGTATGTTTATTAATGTTTAATGAGCAAATAAAATGTTTATTATTGTTTGTTATTCCTGTTCATATAAAAAGACATTGTCAAAGCCTTTCAGGATATATATATATATAGATTATTCCAACGATTATTATTTTTGAATCCCCGGAAAGCCTAGATATGTACATTTCAAAGTCACTAATCTGAATACATTGACAAGATTTTTAAAATGCCTATGTTAGGTTCTCATTACACCTTATTGAGGTAATAAAATGAGTTGCGATATACCTTGTCAGTCAAAGGCTATACTATACAAAAATGGAAACTTAATCTGTATACTAACAATGTTCTACTTGCGAGATAAGAGGCATACAATGTATTTTGTAGAATTATGTAAATCTTAACATCATTATTAGCCTTTTAATATGCATTTTGAAGGAAATAATGTCAATATTATCCAGAGGCCATATACTCCATATTGATTGCTATTACCGTTCTGTTTAATGTTGGAGAGGTCTTGTGTTAGAAAATAATTTGTAGAAGAAAAAGTGCGTTTGGAGCCTAAGAGAGTTTTTGGCAAACATACAAAATGCAGACTGTTGTCACTCTATTTAAAGTAGTGTTACACATGCTTGTTCTTTTTAGTGTACCCCATTGAAGTAGAAGCCACAATGATGGTACCGCCAAAATGTAAAACGTTGTAAATATTTGACTTCAAGGGAAGGACACAATATGGTTGATAATACAAGTAAGTGGTGTTATAAATTTTCAATAGTATTACATAAAGGTGTATGAATTGATTTAGCCTAGTGACCAAGCCTCTCTTCACAATCCCCCTCGCCCTTTCCCTAAAAAACTCTCAAACCAAAATTATCATCAGTGAAACTCCTATTAGGCAGCCAATAAAATATGTATGGTATAGTGCTGGAAATGATCAAGTCTGTGGCTCAAGTTCCGGTCATGGAATGACCAACCTTTTTATGGACCATTCTTTTTCACGTCGTCCTTACCGGCACTAAACCATACACATTTTATTCTATTTTTGCTTAATTTACAGTGTTTTTAAAAAAAATTGTTTATTTTACAATTATTGCGAATTCTAGTGATTGGTTTTCTGATGGATACTCATGTATCTTGCTTTGTGTTCAATGTTTGTGTGAGGTGTGTTGAAATTTAATAGTACGCTTATTATAAGTATAAACAAATATCAGTCTTTGAAAGTTGGGATTCCATGGTGGTTTAATGGTTAGCAATCAGAAGTTCTGTGGTTTGAGTCTTGATCAAGGAATAATCAACTTTTTTCTTATCTTTTTTCTTGTTCTATACGCTCCCTTTGTCTTTGTCCTTACCCTTACCAGGACTATACCAAACACATTTTAATCTCAGAGATGCCAACTGTAAATTTTAATCAAAGGAATTTCAGACAACAATCGTAGGAATTTCTATGCAAAAGAGGGATTTGTGCACACAAGAAAAGGGAATTGGAATGATATTTGAATGTGTTTACATATTTATAGTTCTAAATAGATAACTGATTAGAATTATATTATGATATATAAACACATTGCCAAATACAATCCCAAAGTTTCCTTATTTTAAATAAAGTAAAGCTTCAAAACCTAATGTTAGTGATTACTATGATGATGTGGTGGTGGTCGAAGTAGTACTGGTAGTGATGATGATGTGGTGGTGGTCGTAGTAGTACTGGTAGTGATGATGATTGGTTCGGTAGTGATGAGTGGTGTGGTCGAAGTAGTACTGGTAGTGATGATGATGTGGTGGTGGTCGAAGTAGTACTGGTAGTGATGATGATGTGGTGGTGGTCGAAGTAGTACTGGTAGTGATGATGATGTGGTGGTGGTCGAGTGTACTGGTAGTGATGATGATGTGGTGGTGGTCGAAGTAGTACTCGTAGTGATGATGATGTGGTGGTGGTCGTAGTCGTACTGGTAGTGATGATGATGTGGTGGTGGTCGAAGTAGTACTGGTAGTGATGATGTGGTGGTGGTCGTAGTAGTACTGGTAGTGATGATGATGTGGTGGTGGTCGAAGTAGTACTGGTAGGTGATGATGTGGTGGTGGTCGTAGTAGTACTGGTAGTGATGATGATGTGGTGGTGGTCGAAGTAGTACTGGTAGTGATGATGATGTGGTGGTGGTCGAAGTAGTACTGGTAGTGATGATGATGTGGTGGTGGTCGAAGTAGTACTGGTAGTGATGATGTGGTGGTGGTCGTAGTAGTACTGGTAGTGATGATGATGTGGTGGTGGTCGAAGTAGTACTGGTAGTGATGATGTGGTGGTGGTCGTAGTAGTACTGGTAGTGATGATGATGTGGTGGTGGTCGAAGTAGTACTGGTAGTGATGATGATGTGGTGGTGGTCGAAGTAGTACTGGTAGTGATGATGATGTGGTGGTGGTCGAAGTAGTACTGGTAGTGATGATGTGGTGGTGGTCGTAGTAGTACTGGTAGTGATGATGATGTGGTGGTGGTCGAAGTAGTACTGGTAGTGATGATGTGGTGGTGGTCGAAGTAGTACTGGTAGTGTGATGATGTGGTGGTGGTCGAGTAGTACTGGTAGTGATGATGATGTGGTGGTGGTCGAAGTAGTACTGGTAGTGATGATGTGGTGGTGGTCGTAGTAGAAACTGTATGATGATGATGTGGTGGTGGTCGAAGTAGTACTGTAGATGATGATGTGGTGGTCGAAGTAGTACTGGTAGTGATATGATGTGGTGGTGGTCGATAGTACTGGAAAAAAAAAAAAAAAAAAAAAAAAAAAAAAAAAAAAAAAAAAAAAAAAAAAAAAAAAAAAAAAAAAAAAAAAAAAAAAAAAAAAAAAAAAAAAAAAAAAAAAAAAAAAAAAAAAATGTGGTGTGGCGAAGTAGTACGTATTGATGATGTGTTGGTCGAGTATACTGGTAGTGGATGAATGTGGTTGGTGTCTAGAATACTGGTATGATGATGATGTGGTGGTGGTCGAAGTATACTGGTAGTGATGAGATGTGTGGGTCGAGTAGTACTGGTAGTGATATGATGTGGTGTGGTCGAAGTAGTACTGGTAGTGATGATTGTGTGGTCGAGTAGTACGGTAGTGATGATGATGTGTGTGTCGAAGTATTACTGTAGTGATGATGTGGTGTGGTCGTAGTAGTACTGGTAGTGATGATGATGGTGGTGTCGAAGTAGTACTGTAGTGATGATGTGGTGGTGGTCGAGTAGTACTGTAGTGATGATGATTGGTGGTGGTCGAAGTAGTACTGGTATGATGATGTGTGTGTCGAGTAGTACTGGAGTGATGAGTGGTGGTGGTCGAAGTAGTACTGGTAGTGATGATGTGGTGGGTCGAGTATACTGGTAGTGATAGATGTGTGGTGTCGAATAGTACTGGTAGTGATGATGATGGTGGTGTCGAAGTATACTGTAGTGATATGTGTGGTGGTCGAGTAGTACTGGAGTATGATGAGTGGTGTGTCGATAGTACTGGTAGTGAGATGATGTGGTGGTGGTGAAGTTATTACGTAGTGAATGATGTGGTGGTGTCGAAGTAGTACTGGTAGTGATGATGATGTGGTGGTCGAATATACTGGTAGTGAGATGATGTGTGGTGTCGAAGTATACTGGTAGTGATATGATGTGGTGGTGTCGAGTAGTACTGTAGTGAGATGATGTGGTGGTGTCGTAGTAGTACTGTAGTGATGATGTGGTGTGGTCGAATAGTACTGTAGTGATGATGATTGGGGTGGTCGAAGTAGTATTGGTAGTGATGATGTGTGTGTGTCGAAGTAGTACTGTAGTGATGATGATGTGGTGGTTGTCGAAGTAGTACTGGTAGTGATGATGATGTGGTGGTGGTCGAAGTAGTACTGTAGTGATGATGATGTGGTGGTGGTCGAAGTAGTACTGTAGTGATGATGTGGTGTGTCGATATATACTGGTAGTGATGATGATGTGTGGTGGTCGAAGTAGTACTGGTAGTGATGATGTGTGTGTCGAGTATACTGTAGTGATGATGATGTGGTGGTGTCGAAGTATACTGGTATGTGATGATGTGGTGTGTCGAAGTATACTGTAGTATGATGATTGTGGTGTCGAAGAGTACTGGTAGTGATGATGTGTGGTGGTCGTATATACTGGTAGTGATGATGATGTGTGGTGGTCGAAGTAGTACTGGTAGTGATGATGTGGGTGGTCGAGTAGTACTGGTAGTGAGATGATGTGGTGGTGTCGAAGTATACTGTATGATGATTGTGGTGGTCGAAGTACTAGAGATGATTGTGGTGCAGATACTGGTAGTGATGATGTGGTGGTGGTCGAGTATACTGGTATGATGATGATGTGGTGGTGGTCGAAGTAGTACGTAGTGATGATTGGTGGTGTCGTATAGTACTGTAGTGATGATGATGTGGTGGTCGAAGTAGTACTGGTAGTGATGATGATTGTGTGTCAAGTAGTACGTAGTGATGATGTGTGGTGGTCGTAGTAGTACTGAGTATGATGATGTGGGGTGGTCGAATAGTACTGGTAGTGATGATGTGGTGTGGTCGAGTAGTACTGGTAGTGATGAATTGGTGGTGGTCGAAGTAGTACTGGTATGATGAAGTTGGTGGTGGTCGTAGTAGTACTGGTAGTGATGAGATGTGGTGGTGTCGATATACGTGTATGTGTGATATGTGTGATATGATGGTCGAAGTATACTGTAGTAGATTTGGTGTTGTCGTAGTAGTACTGGTAGTGATGATATGTGGTGGTGGTCGAAGTAGTACTGGTAGTGATGATGATGTGTGTGGTGGTCGAGTAGTACTGGTAGTGATGATGATGTGGTGGTGGTCGAGTATACTGTAGTGATGATGATGTGGGTGGTCGAAGTAGTACTGGTAGTGATGATATGTGGGTGGTCGAAGTAGTACTGGTAGTGATGATGATGTGGTGTGGTCGAAGTAGTACTGTAGTGATGATGATGTGGTGGTGGTCGAAGTAGTACTGGTAGTGATGATGATGTGGTGGTGGTCGAAGTAGTACTGGTAGTGATGATGATGTGGTGGTGGTCGTAGTAGTACTGGTAGTGATGATGATGTGGTGGTGGTCGTAGTAGTACTGGTAGTGAGATGATTGGTGGTGGTCGTAGTAGTACTGTAGATATGTGTGGGTGCAGTGTACTGTAGTGTGTGTGGTGTCGTAGTAGTACTGGTAGTGATGATGATGGGTGGTGGTCGTAGTAGTACGGTAGTGATGATGATGTGGTGGTGGTCGAGTAGTACTGGTAGTGATGATGATGTGGTGGTGGTCGTAGTAGTACTGGTAGTGATGATGATGTGGGGTGGTCGAGTAGTACTGGTAGTGATGATGATGTGGTGGTGGTCGTAGTAGTACTGGTAGTGATGATGATGTGGTGGTGGTCGTAGTAGTACTGGTAGTGATGATGATGTGGTGGTGGTGAAAGTTGTATGTGTAAGTAGATGATGATGTGGTGTGGTCGTAGTAGTACTGGTAGTGATGATGATGTGTGGTGGTGGTCGTAGTAGTACTGGTAGTGATGATGATGTGGTGGTGGTCGTAGTAGTACTGGTAGTGATGATGATGTGGTGGTGGTCGTAGTAGTACTGGTAGTGATGATGATGTGGTGGTGGTCGTAGTAGTACTGGTAGTGATGATGATGTGGTGGTGGTCGAGTAGTACTGGTAGTGATGATGATGTGGTGGTGGTCGTAGTAGTACTGGTAGTGATGATGATGTGGTGGTGGTCGTAGTAGTACTGGTAGTGATGATGATGTGGTGGTGGTCGTAGTAGTACTGGTAGTGATGAGATGATGGTGGTGGTCGTAGTAGTACTGTAGTGAGATGATGATGTGGTGGTGGTCGTAGTAGTACTGGTAGTGATGAATGTGGGTGTCGTAGTAGTACTGGTAGTGATGATGATGTGGTGGTGGTCGTAGTAGTACTGGTAGTGGATGTAGATATGATGATGTGGTGGTCGTAGTAAGGTAGTGATGAATGTGGGTGGTCGAGTATACGGTAGTGATGATGGTGGTGGTGGTCGTAGTAGTACTGGTAGTGATGATGATGTGGTGGTGGTCGTAGTAGTACTGGTAGTGATGATGATGTGGTTGGTCGTAGTAGTACTGGTAGTGATGATGATTGGTGGTGTGTCGTAGTAGTACTGGTGTGATGATTGTATGTGGTGGTGGTCGTAGTAGTACTGGTAGTGATGATGATGTGGTGTGGTCGTAGTAGTACTGTAGTGATATGATGGTGGTGGTCGTAGTAGTACTGGTAGTGATGATGATGTGGTGGTGGTCGTAGTAGTACTGGTAGTGATGATGATGTGGTGGTGGTCGTAGTAGTACTGGTAGTGATGATGAGTGGTGGTGGTCGTAGTAGTACTGGTAGTGATGATGATGTGGTGGTGGTCGTAGTAGTACTGGTAGTGATGATGAGTGGTGGTGTCGAGTAGTACTGGTAGTGATGATGATGTGGTGGTGGTCGAAGTAGTACTGGTAGTGATGATGATGTGGTGGTGGTCGTAGTAGTACTGGTAGTGATAGATTGGTGGTGGTCGTAGTAGTACTGGTAGTGATGATGATGTGGTGGTGGTCGTAGTAGTACTGGTAGTGATGATGATGTGGTGGTGGTCGTAGTAGTACTGGTAGTGATGATGATGTGGTTGTCGTAGTAGTACTGGTAGTGATGATGATGTGGTGGTGGTCGTAGTAGTACTGGTAGTGATGATTTGGTGGTGGTCGTAGTAGTACTGGTAGTGATGAGTGATGATGATGTGGTGGTGGTCGTAGTAGTACTGGTAGTGATGATGATGTGGTGGTGGTCGTAGTAGTACTGGTAGTGATGATGATGTGGTGGTGGTCGTAGTAGTACTGGTAGTGATGATGATGTGGTGGTGGTCGTAGTAGTACTGGTAGTGATGATGATGTGGTGGTGGTCGAAGTAGTACTGGTAGTGATGATGATGTGGTGGTGGTCGTAGTAGTACTGGTAGTGATGATTTGGTGGTGGTCGTAGTAGTACTGGTAGTGATGATGATGTGGTGGTGGTCGAAGTAGTACTGTAGTGATGATGATGTGTGGTGGTCGTAGTAGTACTGGTAGTGATGATGATGTGGTGGTGGTCGTAGTAGTACTGGTAGTGATGATGATGTGGTGGTGGTCGTAGTAGTACAGTTAGTGATGATGATGTGGTGGTGGTCGTAGTAGTACTGGTAGTGATGATTATGGTGGTGGTCGTAGTAGTACTGGTAGTGATGATGATGTTGGTGGTGGTCGTAGTAGTACTGGTAGTGATGATTGTGGGTGGTGGTCGTAGTAGTACTGGTAGTGATGATGATGTGGTGGTGGTCGTAGTAGTACTGGTAGTGATGATGATGTGGTGGTGGTCGTAGTAGTACTGGTAGTGATGATGATGTGGTGGTGGTCGTAGTAGTATGGTAGTGATGATGATGTGGTGGTGGTCGTAGTAGTACTGGTAGTGATGATGATTGGTGGTGGTCGTGTAGTAGTACTGGTAGTGATGATGATGTGGTGGTGGTCGTAGTAGTACTGGTAGTGATGATGATGTGGTGGTGGTCGTAGTAGTACTGGTAGTGATGATGATGTGGTGTGTGTGGTCGTAGTAGTACTGGTAGTGATGATATGTGGTGGTGGTCGTAGTAGTACTGGTAGTGATGATATGTGGTGGTGGTCGTAGTAGTACTGGTAGTGATGATGATGTGGTGGTGGTCGTAGTAGTACTTAGTGTAGTGTGGAGTATGAGATGTGGTGGTGGTCGTAGTAGTACTGGTAGTGAGATGTGGTGGTGGTCGTAGTATACTGGTAGTATGATGATGTGGTGGTGGTGATAGTAGGTACTGAGTAGTGAGGGTGTGTCGAGTAGTACGTGTTGATGATGGTAGTCGTAGTAGTACTGGTAGTGATGATGATGTGGTGGTGGTCGTAGTAGTACTGGTAGTGATGATGATGTGGTGGTGGTCGTAGTAGTACTGGTAGTGATGATGATGTGGTGGTGGTCGTAGTAGTACTGGTAGTGATGATGATGTGGTGGTGGTCGTAGTAGTACTGGTAGTGATGATGTGTGGTGGTCGTAGTAGTACTGGTAGTGATGATGATGTGGTGGTGGTACGTAGATAGTACGGTAGTGATGATATGTGGGTGGTCGTAGTAGTACTGTAGTAGTGATGGTGAGTCTGTAGATGTAGTGATGATGTGTGGTGGTGGTCGTAGTAGTACTTGTGTAGTGATAGAGTATTGAGTGTGGTGGTGGTCGTAGTAGTACTGGTAGTGTATGATGATGTGGTGGTGGTCGTAGTAGTACTGGTATGATGATGATGTGGTGGTGGTCGTAGTAGTACTGGTAGTGTGATGATTGTGGTGTGGTGTCGTAGTAGTACTGGTAGTGATGATGTTGGTGGTGGTCGTAGTAGTATGGTAGTATGATGATGTGGTGTGTCGTAGTAGTACTGGTTGATGATGATGTGGTGTGTGGTCGTAGTAGTACTGGTGGCGATGATGATATGGTGGTCGTCGTAGTAGTAATGGTAGTGATGATGTGTGGTGGTGGTGTAGTTCGTATGATGATTAGTTCTAGTATATGTAGTGATGATGATGTGGTGGTGGTGGTCGTAGTAGTACTGGTAGTGATGATGTGGTGGTGGTGGTCGAAGTAGTACTGGTAGTGATGATGATGTGGTGGTGGTCGTAGTAGTACTGGTAGTGATGATGATGTGGTGGTGGTCGTAGTAGTACTGGTAATGATGATGATGTGGTGGTGGTCGTAGTAGTACTGGTAGTGATGATGATGTGGGTGGTCGTAGTAGTACTGGTAGTGATGATATGTGGTGGTGGTCGTAGTAGTACGGGTAGTGATGATGTGTGGTGGTCGTAGTAGTACTGTAGTGAGATGATGTGGTGGTGGTCGTAGTAGTACTGGTAGTGATGATGATGTGGTGGTGGTCGTAGTATACGGTAGTGATGATGATGTGGTGGTGGTCGTAGTAGTACTGGTAGTGATGATGATGTGGTGGTGGTCGTAGTAGTACTGATAGTGATGATGATGTGGTGGTAGTCGTAGTAGTACTGGTAGTGATGATGATGTGGTGGTGGTCGTAGTAGTACTGGTAGTGATGATGATGTGGGGCGGGTGGTTGTAGCTGTGGTTGTAATGATGGTTATGTGGTTGTAGTTGTGTCAGTTCAGATGATCTTGCAGTATTCGATGTAGTAGTGGTACTGGTGGTTGTTAAAGATGATGTGGTGTGGTGGTTGTAGTAGTAGTGATAGTGATGATGATGTGGTGGTGGTTGTAGTAGTGTTAGTTCAGATGATGTGGCAGTATTGGATGTAGTAATTGTAGTGGTGGTAGTGATGATTATGTGGTTGTGGTGGTGGTTGTTGTTAGTGATGATGATGTGGTGGTGGTCGTAGTAGTACTGGTAGTGATGATGATGTGGTGGTGGTCGTAGTAGTACTGGTAGTGATGATGATGTGGTGGTGGTCGTAGAAGTACTGGTAGTGATGATGATGTGGTGGTGGTCGTAGTAGTACTGGTAGTGATGATGATGTGGTGGTGGTCGTAGTAGTACTGGTAGTGATGATGATGTGTGGCGGGTTGTTGTAGCTGTGGTTGTAATGATGGTTATGTGGTTGTAGTTTTGTCAGTTCAGATGATCTTGCAGTATTGGATGTAGTAGTGGTACTGGTGGTTGTTAAAGATGATGTGGTGTGGTGGTTGTAGTAGTAGTGATAGTGATGATGATATGGTGGTGGTTGTAGTAGTGTTAGTTCAGATGATGTGGCAGTATTGGATGTAGTAATTGTAGTGGTGGTAGTGATGATTATGTGGTTGTGGTGGTGGTTGTTGTTAGTGATGATGATGTGGTGGTGGTGGTTGTAGTAGTAGTGGTAGTGATAATGATGTGGTGTTGGTGGTTGTAGTAATAGAGGTAGTGATGATGATGTTGTGGTGGTGGTTGTTGTAGTAGTAGTGCTAATGATGAAGATGTAGTGTTGGTGATTGTGGTATTGGTAGTGATGATGATGTGGTGGTGGTTGTAGTAGTAGTGGTAGTGATGATGGTTGTAGTAGTAGTGATGATGTGGTGGTGGTTGGGGAAGGGGGTATCCTTGGAACAAATTGTCGGAAGTTGCCCGGAACCCGGAATTTTTTTCTCCAAACGGGAGTTTATACCAATGAAACCGGAGTTTTGGCATCACTGTCTTCTATTTTAATTTAATTTACAGTGCCTTGCATATTTGTTTATCATACAATAAGGCAGTTGCAAGGTTTGATATTTGAACACTTAACCTTTACTTTATTCTAATATCATATTTCTATTCTGAAAAATTCTTATCCTTTGAAATTACACTTAGATTAATTTTTTTAAAGCAAACTTCTGAGACAATAGTAAAAGATTAGGAGACACAAAATTTAAGACTTAGGTTTATCACATGAATTTAATAAAATATATATTTGTATTCTCAGGTCACAAGAAATTAATGAAAAAGAAACAAAAGCGACCATGTTAGTTTTGTAGAAAGCCTCAGGCACAGTTTACTCGACACTTGAGAAGAATAAACAGAGAAGAAATGGAAGTCAAGCAAGCATGTAAACTACCATGCAAGGAAAGACTTAGGGCTTTCAATGTTATGACGAAAAATGGAATTATTTCATGTTATATTATTAAGAAAACAAGTAGGGAAAATCTTGACAGGGAGCAGCGTCAGGGATCCGTTGACTTAGCTATGTGGTTGTAGAGGCTTTTACAGCCAAAAGATAATTGCAAAGCACAAAAAAACTTGCTCTGAAAGTCATGGTACAAAATCTGGAAGTGTAAATGTTACGTTTTTGGTAGATTATGATACTGATGCAGCTATAGATGATACTTTCATAAAAGAAATTTGCCATAAATTCAGAAATGATGAAACTGATATTCTTTGTCAATCTGATCCCATAATAATAGTGTTACGAAGCCTGCTGTGGGCAAAATCTGAAAGAAAGGACAGACGAGTTACCATGAACGATATGCGCATTTTAGGCAACTTAGTTCTTGAATGCAAAAAAGTATCTGGCCGTGAAACGTTTACAGCTTGGGATATAGGAAAAACAGAGAACTTTGATCAATTGACAAAAGCCATTAAAAATGTGACGAATAAATGAACATGGCAAACTTAAACCCGGATTTAAACTGACCATTGGCTATTTGCTGAAAAGGTTGATAGGATTTTTGAAAGGTGTTTACATTCAACAGAACAATATGAGTTTCGCAATTTCATTTTGAAAGAGACATCAAGGATGACAGACGATGCTTATAAGAAAAGGGATCATCACGATTTTGTTTATATGAGAAATCTCATTGTATCGAGGCTCACTTTATTTAACACACGGCGAGGTGGAGAACCAGCTAGGCTTTTGGTTTCAGAATGGATGGATGTTCAAAATGGAATGTGGATAAACCAACAGCAAGTAGAGGGAGACCAAGATCTGCTTGAAAAACATCTCATTGGTAATTTAAGACTGGTCTATCAATCTGGCAAAGGAAGTAGGAGACTGGTACCTGTACTGTTTCCAAACGATATATTGCCCACCATTGAAAAGCTGATAACAGAGCAACAAGAATGTGGAATTTCTGATGCAAATCAATTTCTATTCCCAAATACAGGCCTGTCAGAAGATCATGTGATAGGTTGGAATAGTGTGTAGTCAGTTGCTAAAGCTATGGGAGACCAACTTGAAAAACCAAATCTACTTATTGCAGGCAAGTTTCGACATAGGAGCTCAACTCTTTTTGCACTCTTAGAAATTCCAAGTGAAAAGAGGGAAATGTTCTTTAGACATGTAGGACTAACTGAGGAAATGAATCTTGACGTTTATCAAAGTCCATTGGCAATTAGAGAAATAACTGAAGTGGGAAGGTTCTTGCAAAATGTAGATGAAAAAACAAGACAAGAGTCAGTTCATCTTCATCAGAATGTTAGCTGTTCAGCCAATACTTCTCCACGAGTCTCTGTAAGAGATCGTGGACAGGAAAATCAAAGCTTCTCTTCTCAGGAAATGGAAATTGAGATGCAATCATTACATGATGATGTTGGTAGTTATATTAATAATGTTCAGAAAAATATTGCTGAAAAAAGAATGATAATGAAAGTGATTCTAAAACAAGACAGAAGTACAAGAGTCGTAGATATTTTAAGTGGTCCCTAGCTCAGACTAAAACAGTGTGTAATTTTTTTATCCACAATTCTAGATAACACAAATACAAGGTCTAAAAGTTCCTCATCAACTAAAAAAATAATTGAGACCTTCATTGACGAAATATTTTTTTTTCAGAAACCGACTTTACTCAAGCACATAAATAAGTCTCATCAAATCAAAAAAAAATAATGAAAGATCAAAACAACATACTAAAGTCGAGAAAATATTTGATGTTTTATTTCATTACACACCCATCTTAGGTATTCACCATTGCCTTTGATATTTTCCTCAGTACCTACTTTACCATTACTCTCTTACTCTTATAATTTTTAAAAGTTGAACAAATATTGTGTATGTTTGTTATCTATTTTGTCATGCCCGGGTGTGATTAGTATCCTGACACCTATCATCCAGATAATGATTGAAAATAGTGAATCCAGACTTTTTGCATAGATGAATTACTAACTTTAAAGGGTCTTAGCGCATAGGCGCATTTAGTTTTGAATGGCTTTTCTGTAATGAATTTTATGTAAGTCCGAGACGAATTTTAAAGCCATCAAGCGTTATTCTTAATCCAGTAGTTAAGGCTGTAGAGCCTGACAAAAATAATTGAGCGTTTTATTTTTATTTTTGCTGATAGATGTTCAATATCTGTATAGAGCAATTTTGTACAATAACATTTTTTGTCCAGTATCTTCACATTTAAGAAAAAAGTCCATTTCCCTATACACTATCATTAATGTATTATGATTGACAATGGTCTGTATTTTTGACAAAGACCACTGATAGGTGATCATGTAAGCTAGCTTGATATCTGAAACTTGACTGCTGTGCAAACTGCTTGATAGTACCATAACATACTTGTCATTTATTTTTATTCAATAAAATGTCTATGTTACTAAATATTTTGTAATTCCCCTTTATTGCCTTTATCTCAAAGCATTGTATACTTGGAAAAAAAATAACGGACCGCTAAATTCGATTTTAAATTGCATATAAACAGTTTACTAAGATTTTAGAGGCGATGGCGAAATTAAACCGCAAGTTTGGGTATGGATTTTCATATTTTAATAACAACTAGCTCATGAGTTATGGAGTGATATGTTGATCATGGTTTGGAATTTCCATTTTCGAGTTCTGAGCATACTTTGCCCAATTAGAGGTGATGACACATGCGCTTCATCTGAGATTTGTGAATGCTTTGATGGTTATTGAATGTGTGAAAAGCTCGTTGATGATTGTCATATTGCCAGAGTATGTCAGGATACTCTCCGAAAACACAACCTGCAACTTCTTCTATAGCTAGCCTGATTACGCTATCTTAACTCCATTGAAAAGTTGTGGGATGTTGTTGCAAGATAAGTAAGGGGCAGATCACCACAATACTATAAAGAATATTGGTGAAAGAATGGATGAAGATTCATCCAACTGAAGTATAAAACTTAATAAGGTCAATGAACAGCAGGATGGAACATGTTATTCATGCCAGAGGAGACCAAATCCGGTATTAAATTAAAGATATGAGAGGTCTGGTTTTATGATTATAATGCAATTTGTACTATAAAACTCCAAAATGAAATTTCCAGACAAATTGATTCAAAGATCGTAATAGTTATTGTAATTTTAAATATATTTATTTTAAATGGATTAAACACAATGACTGATTGTGCGCGTTAATTTCTTTTTTTTTTTGCCAAGTATATGTTGTGAATTATGGAACAAATTATAATATGATTGATACATACTAATGATGAAGCTGCTCTAAAAGTAAAAGAGCATGTTATGTTGAATACTAGGCAGGGTAGCAGTTGTGCCTACCCAGTGTCCTAATAAACGGCATCATGTTCCCGCCCTCCACTGTCCCCTCTCTCTTGTCTGGTTTCTGTCCCCCATAAAGATGCATTAACTGACCTTAAATACTATCAGTCTCAGGATCTCTTTCTATCTTGGTACTGGGTACTGTTGTACACAAAGGGCGATAGAATATCTTGGGTCATGACAGACTATACATACTAATTCTGGGTGGGGATCCTGACCTCCCATAGTGGGCAGGGAGGTACATGCTGTGTCTTCTATCCCCCCCCCCATACCCGTTTTCTAATTGTTTCCTGTCGTTGTCTTGGAATAAGATTACTTAGTTTTGTCCCGACCCTGGCCGATGTTCCTTGACTGGGAGGGAAACAGTCGAATGTATAGTTAGAGTTTGGGAGATGATATGTTTTTCCTTGTAAATCATCTCTCTGATATGCATTGTATTATGTATAGTTAACATATTATATTATATGATTTGTAAACATTTGAGTGTATTCCTCTTAGTTGGTACCTGTGCTTGTGTCTGAATGAGACTTTTAGGTGATCTCAAACTAAGTACTTTGACGGTTTGATCTTAGAATTTACATCTGTTCCCTATTTCAACCAATTCCCCTTTGTCTCACCTTTTCTCTTGTGCTTTAATTGTAATTCTAGAACTTTTAACTATCCCATTTCCTTCCTTTTTACTACCGCTGATATGACCTTAATGTGTTGAAAGCGCTGTAAAACCCTTAAAAACAAAACAAAAACAAACATAATAATTACCATATATGTATTAAAATCTAAAAAAAGAAATGAGATCATTTATATTTTTTTAATTGAGCCATTATATAGTGCAATATTCATTAAATGTGCTCAAAGCACTATATCCATCTACCGAGGTGCTGCTCAAAGCACTTCACAGGGGGTCCCAGATCAACAGCAAACAAAACAGATGGGACAAGCCAACGGCCTGTTAGGTGTTTTACAATTTTAGGTAGTGGACAAATACAAAGATGTTATGGACCTGGGACTGTTCTACACCCCGAGTATGTTGTTGGGGGCACGCCATCGGGCAAGCCCTTATTGAGATTCGAACCCCCGACGTTCGGATCAAAAGTCATATTGAGCAATATTGCATCCTATATAATAGTATGTAAAAACTAATTTCTCCGTGATTTTTAATCCCATTTTGATAATAAACATTGAATAAGTACCTTGTGGCGACCGTATCTCACAATATGCAAAAAAATTCATTCAATTTTTGTTGTCGACTTAAGGCGTCAAATTTTGATACATGAAAATGCTGCCTGAAGTTGACTCCACCCATGGTCGCCATAAGAGCGTTCAAATCCTTAGAAAATTTATGGCGACCACTAAAAAACAAATATCTTTGGTCTTTTTTAAAATGTCGGATTCCAACCCTACAGCCTCCTTGACAGCATAAAATTAGCACAAAAATTATTTTACATCTAAGATATTTCCAAACGTAACAAATACAGCACTGGTCATCTTATTTCCGGATTAATCCTTATATATATATATATATATATTGTGAGCCCCGAAGTCCCAATGACGTTTGCTGAGAATTGTGTGATTCTGGCATCGTCGATGAGTATTGCTGCTCTCTCCATCCATGTTGTTAATTGTTTCATTTGGTCACGGTCCTGGGCCAGATATTTGAGGCTGTCAAGATCTTGTTGTGACTTTAGTACAGAGGGCACTGTAATATTTCTTCATAGGTTATTTCGGCCTCATCTCAATCTAGAAATTTCTGATATGTAAAGAGATCCTGGTTCAGTATATTCACTATTGATGTTGGTGGTCTCCCTACATATTTGTTGCCATGAAGAAAATATTCTGTCATTGCAATTTGGGCTGGGATGTTATCTTCTCGACGTAAGATATGACCAAAGAACTCCATCGCTGTTCTTTTGTTATTGTACTCAGTCGTTGGACCCTGGGTTTTCCATAGAGATCAATATTTTTCATTGTCTCTGGACAACAGATTCCGATTACTCAACGTAATTGTTTGCGGGGGTATGAATCGAGAATCTCTAAGTTCTTTTTTGTGAGGTTCCAGGTTCCTCTGTTATATGTCAATATCGAAATAATCAGTGCATCGTAAATCTGTATTCGTTCATTCTCACTGATTATGATGTTTCTACTCCATGAATATTGGAGTTGGTTGAATGCATTGGTGGCAGCTGCTTTCGTTTTCTTATCTCCTCATTTTTGTCGATCAAATTGCCTAGTTTACGTACACATTTCCAGTCTTTGAAATTTCTGTTGATTTTTGTAGATTTATATCTTCATCATCATCATCAACCATGGCTTGTACTTTTGAGCACGTTGTCATTCAGCTGTCACCACGAATCACGATCCTCTGGTGCGTGTATGAAAACCATGTTGCTTTTTATATAACTTGTGGTCATTCTTAGGTTATTTAGATATGTCATTCTTTGTCTTCCTCTAGCTCTCTTTCCTTCGAACATTCCCGATTTTACCACCTTTTCTATTCCGTCTCTTCTCCACCCATTTCCCAGAAACCGTAACTCTTTCTGATGGTATCGATCAACATTCTTCACTTTCTCGCCTTCTCCAACACTTCCTCCTTCGTATACTTGTCTGTCCATGATAGCCTCAACATTCTTCTATACATCCACATCTCAAATGCCTCTGACCCACTAGTACATTCTTTGTCAATCGTCCACGTTTCACAACCATGTAAAAGGGAACTTATAACATATGTTTCTACTACTTTCATTCTGGTCTTCAACTTCAGGTTGTTGTTTGACACAACTAGTTGCATTGTATGGAACACGTTTTTTGCTATTGCATTATTTGTTTTATATCTACGTCACGTGCGTCACGGGTAATAATAGTCCCTAGATATTTAATTGTCTTTTCTAGTTTGATGGTCACTCCTTGGCTTGACAAGTGGAAGGTCATGTTGTTGTCATTATTTGAGAACACCATGCATTCTGTTTTCTTAACATTTAGTTTAAAGCCCATGTCTTCACATTTGCTCACCAGTGCATCAAAAATTTTCTGCACGTTTTACGGAGAGTATGCCATCAGAGTACCATCGTCTGCGTATCGTATGCTATTCATATTCTGCCCTCCAACGCCTTTCATATCTTCAATTTGTTGGAATATTATTTCACTCTATATGTTAAAACGGTCCGATGATAAGACGCAACATAGCCTTACTCCCTTCTCGATGTTAAAGAAGCCGGATGTTTCATATCAATTTTCACACACGCCAGTATAATTTTTTCACAAGTCAAACGTCTTTACTGTCTACACCGATCTTTCCTAAGATTTTGAAGAGCGTTTCGTATTGTACTGAACCAAAAGCTTTGGAATAATCAATGAAGCATAGATAAAGTGATTTTTGTTTTTTTGATTGACCGTTGTATTATTGTTTTAATGTAAAAATTGCATTTACTGTACTCTTTTCTTTAACAAAATCAAACTCCTTGTAACTTATGTCTGGAGAGATCTTGCTCTCCGTTCATTTTGCGGCCTGGCTCATTATGCTGATTGTTCTGTGTTGGTCACAGTGAGGAGTTCCTTGTTTTTTTTTAGGTACGGTAATGAATACCGATTGTCTTAAAATATTAGGCAGTTCACCCTTTTTGCATAGGCCATTCTTTTGTCAGAATGTCTATTCACAGATCGTGGAAAGTGTCAATCAATTCTATTGAGAAACTATCTTGGCCTACCGTTATCCCCTTTTCTATCTATTTCCAAGCAGCTTCTACTTCTGCTCGCATAATCATGGGACCCGTGTTTACAGGAGAGATTTCTTTATCCAAGCACGTCCCTCTTTTGTCGTCCTCGTAAAGACTTTTTTAAATGTATACTGCCCAACGTTCCAAAATTTCGTTGTTATCGATAAGTATATTACCGTTTGCTTCTTTAACAATTTTTCTTGTCATGGCTGGTCGTTTTCCACTTAGGTCTTGTATTGACTGGTAGAAATGTTTGGTGTTAGATTGTTGTAGTCTTTCAATTCTGTGCCATTCTTGTTCTATACTCTTTCTTTGCTCTCTCTCACTCATGTTTTATACTCTTATTAGCTTCTTTATAATCATTGCTGTTGCGTTATAGTTTTCGTCTTTCATTCATCAGTTTCAAGATCGTGAAATTCATCCATTTTTGTTTTGGTTCGTGATTTTTCACTGATGGAATAATTTTTCTTGCAGATTCTCTGATGCAGTTCGATACTTGATTCCAGAACACATCTATGTTTATATCTGAGGTTAAGTTTTCACGTTTTTCTTTCACGCATTCTTTGTAATAATTTTTTATTTGATATCTAATTCTCAATAAATCTAATTGCAGTTTTGGTTCCCCCTTTTGTCATTTATTTGTTTAAGTTTCATTTCTAGCGTGGCCTTGACAGGTCGTTGGTCACTATTACAAACTGCTCTTGGAATAGTTGTTGCGTTGCTTACGATATTTCTGAATAGATGTTGGGCCAGAATAAAGTCAATCAGATTTTTAAAAAGGCCATCTGCGCTTATCCATGTCCAATTTTTTCTATCGTGGTTTTTAAACCATGCATTGACAACAGTAATGTTTTCCAATCTGCACCAATCCACAAGTCTCTCCCCTCTATCATTTTTGGTGCCTAGTCCGTGGGGGCCAACGATATTTACAATTCTCTCGGCACCAATCGTTGCATGGAAATCATCAATAATTAAACGCATTTCATTGGATTTACATTGATTTAATGTAGAATGTCTCAATTTTGTTTTCGTCACTGACTGATGTTGGGGCGAATATTTGAATAATATTAACATTAAACGGATTTCCTTTCAACGTTACTAAAATGACTCTTTCTCAGATTGCAACATGATCAAAATAGCACTTTGATGTTGATTTGTCTAAACGAATTCCAATTCCAATGTTTTCAATCTGCATAATTCAATACAAAATCATCTCCTTTAACTACCCCTCCTTTCCTTTCGTTTCTGAGATTTGAAGGGTGTTAATTTGGAAGTTTTTCATTTCTTGGATAACGTTTTCAAGTTTACCTAAATGGTTTAATGTACATATATTCCACGTGGTCAATGTGTTTGTTTAATTTCGCACCAGTTTGAAACGTTCAACGTGTTCGGGACAGCTGCTGTCCTGGGAAAATCTGGTAGTGACGGTATTATTCCGTTGCCTTCCGTCATTGTTATTAGTAGAATTTAAACTATTGCAGTTTAATTTGACTGAATTGTGTTTGATTGTATCTTTGGTTTCTTTTTGTGTTTGTTTTTGTTTCCTTCTAACTATATTTCCTCTTTTTGTTATTTTTCTGTATGCCTTATATAACTTAAAAGCTTTGAAAGTGTTCACTTATTCTAAATTCGGTGTATTATTAATTGTGTGTCGTATTGTACGTAGGTGTTGGGGTGAATAGTTGTAACAATAATTAGGTGTTGTCATTTTAGAAGTTCATCGTCGACCGTTGTAATTAGATTAAAATAGCTCACTGTGTTTTTCCTTAAAATCGAAAAACGTAAACAAAAATGACCTTCAGAGTTGATAAAATCTATATATAAATAGATGAATATAACATATGTAAAATTTACGAAATTCTATGAAATACTTCCAAAAGAGAGATTAATCCTCTCCTTACCACCCATAGGAAAATCATCATATTCGTTTCGATTCAACCGACAATTTTCTCATTCTGATTTCTCTTGTACATCACATAATGAAAAGCAATGCTTTGTTTACAGCTGCATTTTAAGTAACGCCGTGTTGTAGATATCATTTTGCTGAACAATATTCTGTATAGAATGCACTTGTTACTTTATGTTTGAGTAAGAAAAGGTCTTTTAAATGCTACCGCCTTCATGTTGTATATTATTACGTCGCCGATCGAGAAGCGGGCGTCATGGTGCAACTTCAACTTGAACAATCGAATATTGTTTCTCAACATCAACGACCAGAGTATAGCAAGAATGACCTTTTGTCAAGCTACTGGCTGGCCATGACCTTCAAATGTTCCTACTAGAAGAGACCCTCATCACCCAGGAGCGCAATTCCCTAATCCAGATGCTAGGCTATACTGTGGAACAAAGAGATAACGTTTCTCTGACAAAGGGGGCGTTGACATTTATGCCAAGAAGCCTAGGAAGGCCAGTGGCATAGACAGCGTGACGGAATAACAATGCGTTGAAAAGAATTTCGATGGAGACTTGTCGGTTATCCTTGCACAACATTTGCAAAAGTTCCAAGAGCATCATCGATCCGTGTTTAACCATCATTCCGGTTGTCAAGGCAACTCTAATAGCATTGACAACGTGTGCGGCTATCAGGACTGTAAAGAGGTGGTTAAAAACCCCGTACATGGATTAAATGTAATGAAAAACACCGATTGTACGATTCTACAGCCAAAGGCACCTTCTAGGTGGTACCCACAATAAGGACCACACTCCAGATCCCACCCTACTGACGAAGTGCGTGACGGAATGACATGACAGGTTACGCCGACAGTCCTTTGGGACTTCCACTGCCAGTATCAGCGGATACTTGTCATAGCTGGAATGACAAGCTTGAAGACGCAGTCTCCATACTCTGCAAATGGATTTTCAGGAAGACTATCTGGGAGAAATTTACTTCCTATACTGAGCAGATCTTCCTTGCATTCTTCCAATGTCCGAGAACATAACCAAATTTAACACACTGCTGGTCAAGACTGGGCAATGCTCTATTCCGTGGGACAATCGGAAAATCTACAGACCTATCTCCACGAGGGAGCGCTACGACGACTACCACCAGGCCCAGAACGGTAGACGGAAGGGGGAACGGTAGCAAGAGGCCGTGGGAAGTCTCAATTTTATACACTCAAGCTGCGGTACTTGGCAAGCAATGAAGAAATTTGAACCCGACAGGAAATTTGCTAAGCCTACAACAAACTAATACAAATACTGTGACAACACACCCCAGGTCGTTTACTGTTATGCACGAAGAAAAAGAAGAAGTGTGTGACAGACATAATGGGTAAGAACTTAAAGGAGCATAGCACGCTGGTTTCTAATCACGCTTTCAAGCGCGGTGTCCATAATACATTCTGTCATATTTTGGGACGCACTAATTTGAATCATTTATTTCTTGTAAAATGAATATTCTTTTTTATAACTTACCCCAGTTTTATACTGTGTGCTTTTTTTTCCAGATGATGTACAGAAATCAACAGATCTGCTTCATTACTTGGACAACGCGATTCATAATAATGAAAGTATAGTTCGACAAAGACTAATGGCATATGATATACTCTCTAAACTGGACAACTTCACACACGGTCTTAAGAATGTTGCAACGGTTACAAGCGCTGAAAACCTTCTCGGGTCCATCACCAGAGTCACCGAATGTTGCATTAACCATCTAGATTCTAAATCCCTGCAGAGTATTCCAGTATACGTAGAAAGAGTAACAGCTAAAGTACATTTGACCGAGAAATCTTCCTTTGAGTTTTCATCAACAAACATTGGCCTCTTGGTTAATAGGTTGTCCATCAATGATTCAGGAATCTGGAACTACTCTGTAATTTATGACGCTATAAGTCCAGGAAATGGTCATATCACTGTCGTAGAGGTCAAAGATAAACAAAAGGAATACCCAGGCAAAATAGGGAAGATAACTATAGTTTTATCAATAAGAGCTATCATCGAGTCTCTATCGGCTGAAGACAAATATAAAATGGACCGTATTAGCGTTGCAGTGTACACAGAGGCCAAATATATTGGATTGGATCTAAATAGTACATTCGAAAAAATTGACAGCAGAGTGGTATCCATCAGTGTACCTGGTGTGCAAGTCAAAGACTTAAATGAAGATGTTACTCTCACTTTTTTGCACCAAAAATCAAACATGTTACCAAAATGTGTTTTCTGGGATCCTTACAGTATAAATATAAACGGAGAAATGGGAAATTGGGAGGAGGACGGATGTATTGTTTTAGAATTTGGTACAGATTTTGTAACGTGCAGTTGTAATCACCTCTCTAGTTTTGCCTTTATAATGACTATTGATGAACCCGGTACAAAGCACACAATATTTTTGGATATTTTGTCAATTGTGGGATGCGTTACGTCTGCGATTACCCTTGCAGTCACTATTTTGACTTACTGTCTCTATCCCTCTTTGCTAAAGGACACACCATCTCAAATATTGATGCACATTTGTGCAGCTCTAATGATGATGAATATACTCTTCATAGTAAACGCGTTTGTTGTATATACTAGATATTGGATTAATGTTTTGTGTAAGTGTGTAGCGATGTCTTTACACTATTTCATGCTTTCTGCTCTCATATGGATGTCATGTGACGCTTATTACTTGTACATGGGAATGGTTAAAGTTTTCATTAACGTCAAAAGAAATTACGTAATCATATTTTCTCTAGTATCTTGGGGAGTTCCCTTTTTAATTGTTTCAGTCACCGCGTTACATTTTTCGATAGAAAGCTACGATCTTATATATGACGATATTTGCTGGATTAAATCACCTGCTGCTTACTATTCATTCATTCTACCAGCCTTTTTACTTATGATGTTTAACTATGTCATATTTGCTATCGTGATTCGATACCTAATACGTGCGTCAAGTGATGAACTTTTGCCTTCTGGAAGAAAAGCAATCAAAAGGCAATTGAAAGGCGGCATGTCCCTTGCATGTCTTCTAGGTCTGGCTTGGGTTTTTGGATTTTTGAGCATCGTGTCAAGTCAGACTATTTTCAGTTACTTGTTTGTAATATTAAACACCTTTCAAGGTTTTTTCATTTTTATTTTCTACTGTCTTCTCAAACCAAATGTCAAATATTTCTGGACTAAACTGATCCGGGGTCAGTATACATCAGCAATTTCAACACCAAGCAACATGAAAACACACACTTACGAATCTGCGCCGACATCAAACATAAACACAAGAGAAAGGGATGGACCTGAGGTCCAGTCAAAAATATTTTATGAAAGAAGACACTTTTCACGCATTGTTGACCCACACAAATTAACTCAACAATTGGTTTCCAGTAACACAGGGCATCCGCAAACAGAGCTTACAACATTAACAGACGTCATGGAAAAAGAAATGATGACAACTATCTCGAAGAATTGAAAAAAAAAGAAGTAAGGAAAACAAGTATAACATTGGTTCTAAAACAATGTCCGGATTAAGCAAATGATCTTAAGTTTTTTAGCCTCAGTTAGGAAATGCATCATGGTCAATTATAAGAATATGGTATGTATAGCTGTTTTTGACACATTATGTAGATTTTACATTTAAAGAGATGTCAAGAACAATACAATTGCATTGTCTTAGTGCCCCTTACAGCAAAGAAAAATACCTGCTGTCTTTGTTGAGTAATATTTCTTCTCTTGACTGCTGGAGTGTATTAGCGGGAATAATTCAAATAAACGATCAACATTTCAATGCTACCCTCACTAAAGAAGCAATTGGCAGGATACAGACCTTTTATAAAGAGATCATCAACTACTCTGATGGAAACTATTTCACCCAAAATTCAACTGTTTCAAGATATTACTTTCTTTTAATAGGCTGTAAAAACAGAGCAAGGTTTAATTACGTTTTGCGCCACCAGACCTCCAAATATGGTGCATTATTTATTTTGTCAGCTGTTTCTCGTATGTTGGTGTTTTGAAGTAAATAAAAGTTCTACTTTTAGAAGTAAATAGTATGAATTACTTACAAAAACCAATTCGTTATTGTGCATATAGCCTTATAAAGTTTGAAGCACTGAAGTGATAAAGAGAAATTTAACAGATGACATTCAGATTGATTTTTTTTAAATAAATGAAAGAATGTAAAATGTAGAGATGAAATAAAATGTGATATCTGAGTGTGTTTTTAATTATAATTTTTCTCATTTGACATGGGTATTTTCCCCTAGTACAATGATAGAGATGGGGTCTCTCTTGTTATATTGAAAGCAAACAATGAACTTTGTGGTCTCATGAAAGTCTTTTCCTTTGCTTATCTAGCAAACTGTATCATGAAACAGCTGTCGTGCTGGTAGTTAATGGCATTCTTGACATCATTGATAAAAGGATCAATTTCTATTCTTAATTTGTTAGATCTTTCGGCGGCTTTTGACACATCGGATAATGCAATACTTTTAAAGAGTCTTGAACTGACTCTTGGTTTATCTAGCTCAGATTTAGATTTGTTTTCATCTGATAAATCTAACCTAAAACAACTAATCATTACAAAAGATTTTAGCCAACTGTGTATCATCTGAAATAGCATGTCCCCGAAGGGTTCAGTTCTTGAGCTTGGTATTTATTTTATACTGCCCCTCATTTGAAAATATTTAAGAAACATGGCGTTTGTTTTCATAAACGTAATATAAAAAGGGCAGATTTTTGATCTTAGAAAAATAATTCATATTATAGCATTCATTTCTGATGTAGCAAGAAAGAAACTAGTCACATCCATTATATTTTCCAATTTAGATCATTGTAATTTCATCTTTTTCGGATTTTCTGGTTCAAAAATCAAACGTCAGCACACAATACAAAACCCTTCAGCAACGCTGATTTAAAGGCGAAAGAGATAACGTGCCCTCCCCAATTTTGAACCAGCTACAATTGGTTTACAGTATTTGTTCATTCACACATTCAATTTTGTTATTTGTAGTGTGTTTTCGATACAGTGTCTATTGTGTTGAAAGCCCTAGTCGCCCTAGTTGAAGAAATATTCATGTTGATAATGATTAATATTTCTTCAAAATGATGACTAATGATTTCAACACAGTGGACACTGTATCGAAAACACATTACAATTAAAAAATTGAATGTGTGAATGGGGGTGATCCATATCACATTAAATCGGAAAATTGTACACAGAATGTCGATAGTTATCCTGCAATCACCTACGATCATAATTTTAGCTGTCGATTCTTCTTCTTCTTCTTCTTCTTCTTCTTCTTCTTCTTCTTCTTCTTCTTCTTCTTCTTCTTCTTCTTCTTCTTCTTCTTCTCCTTTTCTTTTCTTCTTCTTCTCTTCTTCTTCTCTCCTAATTATTATTATTATTATTATTATTATTATTAATTATTATTATTATTATTATTATTATTATTATTATTATTATTATTATTATTATTATTATTATTATTATATTATTATTATTATTATATTATTATATTATTATTATTATTATTATTATTATTATTATTATTATTATTATTATATTATTATTATTATTATTATATATTATATGATGATGATGATGATGATGATGATGATGATGATGATGATGATGATGATGATGATGATGATGATGATGAGGATGATGATGATGATGATGATGATGATGATGATGATGATGACTATTATTTTATTATTATTATTATTATTATTATTATTATTATTATTATTATTATTATTATTATTATTATTATTATTATTATATTATATATTATTATTATTATTATTATTTATAGTATTGTGATCATCAAAAGGAATAAAAAAAACCATGACAACAACAATAAATGACAATCTTGATTTCTGGTTTTTGTTCTGTTTTTATTTTGAGCGAAGTAATCTATTCTTTTCTCATTTTTCGTGTTTGGCCTTGTCTCCTTTATGAAAAGGAATTTCCTAAATTTGTTTTTATTTTCGGTTAGTTTTTCTTGTTTTTTTATCTTATTAAAATACAGGGGGGGGGGGGGGGGGGAAGTGGCCGAGTGGATAAGGTTCGATCCCCGCTTCAGGCACTTTCGTTTTATCCTTGAGCAAGTTTATTAACCCCCAATTTGCTCACTAGGACAACATGGGTGATTCCTGTTGTCATCAGACATCTTGTTTGATGAGTTATCTATATTCCTTTGTGGAATGCCTAGGCGACGATATCTTATGATGTCGTGGCGGAAAAGGCATAATGTTTTTTAAAATACATTTAAAATATTTGTTGTTCTGGTGATTTCTTCCGTGTTTCTGATCGAGATTATTGATTTATTTATGTATGTGTTTATCTCTGATTATTTTATGATGTAGTTTCTTAACGAGTTTCTTTTTTTTTGTATTCTTCTTTATTGTCTCGATTATAACTATGTTGTTTCTGAGCAAGGTATTTTATATTATAATTGCAATGATCTCTCTGATTTTTATGACAATATTTTTCTACAGAGAACACCTAAATAATATATCTGTCGTCTGTCAGGAATTTAGTAATGTATTTATGTCTTTATTGTTTTTTTATTGCTGGCTGAGGAAGGGTTTTGAGACCGACACGTTCATGTTTGGTATTTTGTTCTTTTTTGAAGCTGTTATATTCATTGTTATTACTTTTATAGAAGAAACAGCAGACACTGCCATGACGATTTTTGGATTACTGCCACTCATTTCCCGTAGACACCAGTCACGACTCATTAACTTTTACAAATGTCACCACAGTCAAATTAACATTACATACAAGTTTCAGCCTAAACTTTCGACAAGTCAATGTACAATATTCCAGCATTTAAACATTTCACAGACAATCGCGTTTCTTCCCCCAAAAAGCAAAGGAATAGAACAGCCTCTCAGAATTTTACGCGCCCAACATATACAAAAGCTTTCAAAGACGTCTTATCTGACAACCTAATGTACACTACAGAGCAGCATCAATCGTCAACAAGTTGGCGATGGCTGCCTTAACCAGAAGAAGAAGAAGAAGAAGAAGAAGAAGAAGAAGAAGAAGAAGAAGAAGAAGAAGAAGAAGAAGAAGAAGAAGAAGAATCAATCAGTGAAAAATGACGTCATCAGATTGTGTTGTCGTGTTATCCAGTCAGTCAAAAACAAATAAAAAGTGTAATATCGATATTCGTCGTTTGCCATTTCGTGAAAAGTTGCAGTCGTTATTGGATCATATTTAGGTAAAAATATAGGTAAGTAATTTGTATTATTGTTTAATTTATTTTAAAAGAAGTTACTCATTCATTCAGTTATCAACTAATAAGGGAAATGATCAACACATTTCATGAATCGGTGACCTTTTCTGAACGAGATCAAAACATCGAATATTTTCCGTTTCGAAGTTGGGATGTCTAGACAAGAATCTTATTTGGGGAAGACTTTTGAAAGCTACACGGGCTAGCATTTTTTTTCAATTTATACTTTCACCATGGATATTTTATCATGCGTTTATCTATTTAATTTCTCAATATATAGTAGCAGTTTAAACACTCTAGAACAAACTTTGATAGATGAGTAAAAGTTTAAACTTTCCAAATACAACCATTGTTTTTTTTTTCCCGCCGCCATTTTTGTGAAGTATTGTAGCAGGTCTAGGGTTTTTAGGGTCAGTTCGAGGTCGGAGGATTTTTTTTCTATTACTAAGAGAAAGATAATATTCCGACCTCAAGCTAACCCTCATAGAAAACAAAACAACCTAGGACTGCTTCAATACTTCACACAAAAATAGCGGCGAAAAACCGAAACAATGGTTGTATTAGGAAAGTTTAAACTTTCACAAATCTATCAAGGTTTGTTCCCACCATTAGGGTTTTAGTCATAAGTCTTAGAAATGGTATTGGAGTGTTGTTTTTTCTATTAGGGTTAGTAAAATGTACTACTTTTTTTTTTTTTTTGGTGTTAGTTGAGGGAATATTAGGGTTGCTTCCCTTAGCACGAGAAGATTTTGGAAGCCTCCCCTTATATAATTATCAACGTAACCGGTTATCGATGATTTTTCGTCATGGCATTAACAACAAAAGGGAGACATTCCGCACGGTCCTCAAGATAGCTTCACTTTATATTGTTATATTGACCGTGGGTCCTTTGTCATAAGTTTATTTAATCAAAACGTCTTTATTTAGTAGCTTTTAAAACTTTGTAGTTGTAAAACAAATTTGTTTGGTTGGTAAACGTTTAAAATTTCCTAATATGAAGATTGTTTTGGTTTTACGAGGTCATTTTGTCGTTGAATTATTGAAATGTAGTGTAGAGCAGTCCTAGGGTTCTTTTTTCTATTAGGGTTAGCTCGAGGTCAGAGGTCCGAGGATTTATTTTCTATTAATGCTAGGTAAAGGCATGTTAAAGGTCTTCGGGTTTTGTTTCTCCTATTAGGCTTATTTAAAAGTGTTATGGACTTGCACATAGAGTTACTCTAGTAAAGAGTTGCTCCCCTTTGTTATTAGCTAATTGATTTTATATACAGCTGAATTAGCTATTAATCATAAGTCCGTTGTTTAAAATATTATTTGTACTTACAAATATCAGAGTGGCATGCCCTAGAGAAGGATGCACTCTTTGTTCCTTACTTTCCAAAGTTGAGTTATTTATACAATTTTTCCTTCTTAAAATGTTGTTGCGATATATTTGTATATACTCTAACTTATACACAGTAATAAAACTGTTAGCTCACATTTCACGTAACGCCTCTGAGTTGAGTGATTCCACAATCTGGGGTCCCGTCAAAAACACAACATTGGCGACGAGGATTTTTCACCTATATCCTGCGCATATGGTTATCGGACCGTTTTGTTAGGTCAGTCGAAAAGTGAGCACATCATGGACGGAAACCTGCCAGCTGAGAAAACCGGAGAAAGTGCCTTTTTTGCCTGCAGTGTGGTCAGCACGTGGTAAGTGGACAACCGCCCATCACGTGGTAAGACGCCTTCCCTCATTTTTTCCCCAGTACAGCTCATTGGCACTGAAGTCAACTGTTACGTCACGGAAGTAAAGAAAGCGGTATTTCGTCTTCATACAACCAAGCAGTGGGACGCTTGGTTGAGTAATTGTATAGTTGTATTTTGTCAATAATTTACTACCCTTTGCTCGCGTCGCATCTTTGTACCCGTATTGTACATAATAATCGTGTCAGCAGTACTGTCATTATGTCAAATGAAGAGGTCATCACCATATTACAACAACAGATCGAACAACAACAAGAGCAAATGAAGTAAGTTGTTGAACGACAAGAAAGGAAGGTGGAAATGTTCATGAACCTTATGGCAGGTATCAGTATGTGTTTACCAAAACCTCCAGCTATTCCGAGCTTTGTCGCATTCGACCCTGCCTTAGAGATATGGAGCGACTACTGGCAGCGTTTTAATACATTTTTAACAGCTCACTCCGTACCTGATGAGAAGGAAGCAGACGTTTTCCTTGTCAATCAATCGCCGATTGTTTACAAAATACTGACTAACATGGCGAGTCAAGAAACACCAGCTAAGGCGATAACGGCACTCAGTCTTGCAGGAATCGAAAAATATAGGATGGAGCAGTACCACCCTCGACTATTTGTTGTCAAAGAACGTTATAAGTTTTGGACGGGCCTCCAGATGAAACCAGGCAAACTATTCAGGAATTGGCAGCTAGAATTCGTCAGAGCACTGTGACATGCGATTCCGCATCCATTGAAAATCCCCTGGATGACGTCATGCGTACTTGTTTAATGTGTGCAGTTAACACCAAAGCTGTTCTTGAAGCGCTTCAAAAACACGGAAGACGAGCTTTCGTTTCACAAAGCCCTCGAGGTCGCCACGGAGATAAAAGATGAATCAATAGCGGCTAACGAGACTGCATTATCTGTTCAACCTGAGGTCCATAAAATTGAGCCTCAAAGAAAACAGACTCGGATAATTCAGCAAGGCAGTCAAAACAAACAGCATATCAAACGTTGGAATGAAAGACAGACAGAGCTGACAGTGGCGATGGGCGCCACAACAGACAAAACTGCAAATTCAAAACAGCCGTTTGTCGCTTCTGTCAGAAAACTGGACACATCGAGAGAGCCTGTAGACGTAAAAAGAGAATATCAAGTCTGTCTAAAATTAACACACTTCGTCGGAAGTCACGGGTCAATTTCGTTTCAGTCGCACCGCTTAAGTTATCTACGACTGTATCCAACATGAATTTGTTTTCGAAATAGTTACAGGGACATGTGACAATTTCATTTCAACTAGGACATGGGAGAGGATTGGCAAACCGCAACTCTCGAATGCCAACATTAAGTATCATTGTGCATCCAACCAGGAACTTGCCGTCATGGGAGCTGTTTTCTTCCCTATGTCTGTGAACGATAAGTGCTGCGAAATTCACTTTGTTGTCACCACTATGCCGTTACACTTATTAGGACGTTCTGCCTTACAAATGCTCAATGTTTCGGTAGATGAAGTGTTTCAAACGAAAAAAGTAAAATCTGTTCGTAGTAAGCCCGCAACAGACATGTCACATCTTAAGAAGGCATGTAAACAAGTGTGTGAAGAATTTCCTGATGTCTTCAAACCAGAACTAGGTAAATTGAAAGATTTTGAACTTGACATTAAATTCAAAGCCAATGTGACGCCGGTTTCACAAGCCTCGTTCCGTCCCACATGCGATTCAGGACGACTTCAACAAGAGCCTGGATGCCGGTATTACAAAGGGTATTTGGAAACCTACATATTTCCAACGAATTTGGAACACCGATTGTGCCAATAAAAAAGAAGACAACCAGTGGTGAGAGACCGAAAATTCGAGTATGCGGAGATTACTCTGTTACAGTTAATCCACAATTGGAAACTCACAGATATCTGATACGGTTACCCGAGGATCTTATTCGCAATTTGGGAGAAGGCTACGGATTTTCCAGAATCGACCGAGACGAGGCTTACACACAAATCCCGTTGTCACTAAAATCGCAAGAAGGCCTCGTACTCAACACGCTTAAATGTATTCTTCTTCAAACGAGACTACATTTTAGCATCAGTTCAGCTCCCGGATATTTTCAACAAATAATGGATCAACTGACTCAGGATTTTCCAGGTGTCGCAGTCTATATCGACGATATCCTTGTAAGTGACAACGATGCCACCGATCATTTACACAATCTGCGAAGATTATTGCAGCGACTACATGATAAGGGACTTCCCTGTAATCTCCAAAATGTTCTTTCACAGAATCACAGTGTCAGTATTTGGGTCATCTACTATCAAAAGACGGCATTGCCAAAGGTACAAAAGTTGATGCAATCAATAAAATTCCGCCACCCACTAATGTATCGAGCCTAAAATCGTTCTTAGGACAATTACGATTTTATTCGTAATTTTTACAAAATCTTTCAACTGTCTTAGAGCCAGCCACTCTATCAGATAGCCAAGAAAGAAGTTAAATGTAAATGGACAGCTAAAGAACAAACAACTTTTTATCATGTGAAGAGACTTCTTTGTGACGAAACTATTTTTGTTCATTGTGATCCATCTCTCGACATTGGTATATCTTGTGACGCATCAAATATTGGTCCATCGCTTCCCAGACGGTAGTGAAAGACCGATTGCCAATGCTTCTAAAATTTTGAACAATACTCAGCGAAGATATAGTCAGATTCAGAAGGAAGCGATATCAATCATTTTTGCGCTGAGTAAATTTCACCAATTTCTTTACGGTTGCAATTTCATACCGCTTCTAAAATTTTGAACAATACTCAGCGAAGATATAGTCAGATTCAGAAGGAAGCGATATCAATCATTTTTGCGCTGAGTAAATTTCACCAATTTCTTTACGGTTGCAATTTCATACCCGTAACCGATCACAAGCCTTTATTGTCGCTCTTTGGTTCAAAAAAACAAAACAATCTAGAACCTGCTTTAGCTGCCAACCTCCTAGCCAGATGAGCCTTGACACGATGTCCGAGTGACTATAGAATTGAATTTCGTAAGACAGCTCATCATGTTGATGCTGATGCACTAAGCAGATATCCTACAAGTTCCGACCCAGTTTTCGACAGAGAGGAAGATGGGGAAGATGTCAACACAGTGTATGCAGTCTCTATCTACAATTAGAAAATAGCTACGAGCTACTGACCCCGAAGTCATCGCTAGATAATCTGCTAAAGATGACACCATATCAGTTGTCTTGAGAAATACGAGTCGTAAATGTTATAAATCAGATTCTAAAACGGACATTCTTAAACCATTATTCAAGATCAAGGACACGCTGATAACGTCTCATGGATGTTTATTCTACGGTTCAAGAATCGTTATTCCTAAGAGCTTGCAACGAGACGTCCTCAACATCCTTCACAACGGTCATTTCGGCATGCAACGCATGTAACAATTAGCGCGAACGATCGTATATTGGCCAGGTATTGATTGTGACATCGTCAATACGTGTCGTGGATGTGTTACGTATGCAGAACATCAAAGAAAACACCAAAGGAGCAAAACCATCCATGAATAACCCCTGACTCACCGTGGAGTCGAGTACACATCGATCACGTAGTGAATTCTATGGGCAATAACTGGTTAGTAATGGTCGACGCCTACTCAAATTACCCATGTATTCATGCAACCAGTTCGACGTCAACGAAAGCAACAACTAGCCTTCTGGTAGAGAACTTCGTTCACTTCGGCTATCCTCACCCAATCGTGTCGGACAACGCAGCATGCTTCACTTCTGACTAATTTCAGACATGATGTAGGGAGAGGGGAATCAAACATCTCACTGGAGCTCCCTACCATCCCGCTACAAAGGGTGCCGCAGAACGACTTGTGAGAAGTTTTAAAAAGGCTTTGAGAAAATCGTCTTTTCCTCCAAGACAAGCCTTGCAACAATATCTTATGCAATATCGTCGCACACCTTTAGCTTCTGGTTCGTCACCGATAGTAGGGGGAATTAGGTCCAAAAATTGTGCAAACAGGGTTGAAAGCATGAAAATTACGTATGTTGTAGAATATGAAAAAACCCTATAATTTATGATATAGAACCACTCTGAGAGATCAGTATTAGTTGAGATACAAGGTTTTTAAGATGAGAAAATTTTGAAATGGACGACAATAATTTCTTTCATTTTTATTGTGTAAACATTCGAGGCAAGCCGACCCAAGGTTGTTTTACGTCATCCTTTGGATTCCCATTGGTGACTATTTTTAGCGTCGAAGCGGATGTTTTCCTTTCCCTTTACTTTCGATTCACGAACCATACAAATTATTTAATCGTAAATATTATTCAATTTCACGTCAAGCGAGCAATATTCTATAATATAAGATTTTTCTGCATCTGATTTAATAAGTATAATCAATTGCTCTAAAACGGACGGGCAGATGAGCAGAGGGGTAGACAAAACAGACTAGCAGAACACAGCTCAATAAATGCCGATAACCGGTGTTGACAAAGGACAGTGCTCCTTCTCCCCTCCTCCTGTTTTCTTTTCTTTCCAAAAATACTGCTATAATCATTTTACGTGAGTTAAAACCTATTTCGATCAAACTTGATGACAGTAAAGAGTCAGCATACCACTTACATTGCTATAATTATCATCATTATCATCATCAGCAACCACTATGATGCTGTATTGTTGCAAGTTATTTACTTTACGTTATTTCCCTCAAAGGGACGATGGGAGAATGTTCTATTTGTACTGTTGTATCCTGATGTAAGGCACTGCACACATTTTGCCTGCTGATGATGGGTCTTTAACAGAAAGAACGAAAGAAAGAGAGAGAGAGAGAGAGAGAGAGAGAGAGAGAGAGAGAGAGAGTAATGAAAGAATATTGCATATGCCTAATAAAGGAATGCGTTTGCATGCTTTCAGATACACATGCAATGGCAAAAAGAACTGCTCCCAGAGACTGGGACCAGTGTTTGATATGCCAACAAGATAACACAGACCGTTTAGAATGCCCCTCTAAGTCGAGGAGGTATGACAAAGGGCAAGGCTATGAAACTCTTTTTGAAGATTTAACACAATTCAATTCTTTGGTTTTGGATGAAAACAAGTTGGATGTATCTATATTTTAAAATTCATCAGATAGTTATGAGATTTTCGAAAGCTTAAACAAAATGATGCTAAGTGGCATACGTATTGTCGTGCAAAATTTAATGCCAACAAAATTAGGCGATTAGAATTAAAGAAATCTAAAAGAATTGCCCTACAAGGATTCCAAACTTCGTCATTTGACTTGGAGGAGTCGCCGAATGAATATATTTCGCAACCCACGAGAATAATGAGACAACGTTCAAAATTATAGATTGGCTGTAATAAACAAACGTGCTTTTTTGTTTTAAAAAATGGAATCGGGAGTACTCCATTCTATAATGACAACAGATATGGAAGAAAATTTTCGTGAAATAGCATTATCTATTAAAGATTCTGAATATGTTGTCATTTATTGCCGGAGGAGATTTAGTCGCTCAGGAGGCACACTACCGCCCTATACCATAAAATTTGTCATGCACGATACTTAAAAAAACAAACTTTAAAAGATGTCACTGCTGATGATATTAATGATGTCACAGTTCTTGAAAGAAGTCGAGCTTTTGCTAACATTATATCTTTTATAGAAGAGAATCCTGCAACAAATGTGACGATCGACATGAACCACTGTGGAGCTTATTTCCAGAATTTTCAAAACTGTCCCAAAACTCATCAAATGTTCATGTAAGAGAGAATGTATCGGCACCCGATGCAAGTGTTTAAGGTCCGGTTTGCCTTTCACGGACTTGTGTAGATGTAGGGTGTGTGTGTGTGTGGGGGGGGGGTGGTGTTAGGTTAGTACAGTAATGAGTAAAATTCTCTCTCTCTCTCTCTCTCTCTCTCTCTCTCTCTCTCTTCCTCTTTCTCTTCCTCTCTCTCTCGCTCACTCCCTCTCCCCCCCTCTTCCTATTTTATCTAAAGTTAGGTTAGTACATAATGATTAAAATTCTCTCTCTCTCTCTCTCTCTCTCTCTCTCCCTGTCTCTCTCTCTCTCTCTCTCTCCCCTCTCCCGCTTTTATCTACTAGTTACAACATGAAATAACCACCAGTTAGCTACCGTAAATGGTTACCGGTGTATTTAAAGTTTTAGAACGCACATTGTATTGTCGTGGTTATTTCCTCGGATAAGTAATGCTATATAGAAAAAAATAAAAGTGCTAAAAAACGTACTGTTATGATAAATTGTCAGAGTGGTTCTATATCAGGTGTTATTTATACGGGTCTTAGCTACCTATATGCCAGTTATCAGGATTTCAACCCCAATGTGCACGGTTTTAGCCTGATTTTCCATAATACAATGAATATGAAGAAAATATATATTTTTACGCAGTTATTTCCCTTGTTTAATATAGCTGTAATAGGTAAAATCTAAGGCCTTAAACCGATACTTTATGATTGATTGCCAGAGTGGTTCTATATCAGATGTTTTTTCTATGGGTCTTAGCAACCTGTATGCAAATTTTCATGCTTTCACCTCGAATTTGCACGGTTTTAGCCTAATTCCCCCTACTACGAGTGAATTGCTTCATGGACGTCAAATTCGTAAATTGATCGACACACTTCGCCCATTATCCATCTCAAATTCTAAACCGTGCGTTATGAAGTTGGGACACAAATTTATTCGTTACGTTTTGGTAATCGAAATGATGGAGAGGCGAAGTGTTGGGACAACGTCATGTCATGGTAACTCTCCAGAGAGACGGAACAACCTGGACGCGTCATATTGAACAAATAAGACCACGGTACAACCTTCCTGATTCAGCAAATAATACCATACAGGACGATTTCGTTACTAACGGTGATTATTGTGAGCGTTCATCATCGAATGCAGCTACCCCCGGAGCAGAATCGAATCGTGAATCGGATCCTGTCCAACTGAGAAGATCGCGTCGTACCAGAAAATTCCCTTGATCGATTTTACCCTTCGAACCTTCGAAATAATTCTCAGGCTAAACAGGGCGGTGTTATGGACCTATACATAGAGTTACTCCAGGAAAGAGTTGCTCCCCTTTGTTATTAGCTGATTGATTTTAGTTACAGCTGAATTATTTATTATTCATTAAGTCCATTGTTTAAAATATTATTTGTACTTACAAATATCAGAGTGGCATGCCCTAGAGAAGGATGCACTCTTTGTTCTTACTTTCCATAGTTGAGTTATTTATACAATTTTTCCTTTTTAAAATGTTGTTGCGATATATTTGTATATACTCTAACTTATACAGAGTAATAAAACTTTTCTCTCACATTTCACGTAACGCTTCTGAGTTGATAATTCCACAATATTAATCTGCGGTCCCGTCAAAAACACAACAAATTGTAGGTACTAGACTTTATTTTTTCCTCGGGTTAGTCAAAGGAATACTTGGGTTGTATCCCTTAGCTCGAGAAAAGCGCGGAAAGCCTCCCTAACAAAACATTTTAAGACTTTTGTGAACACATTTTGTCGCCTAAATAATATAAGAATCATTGACCATCCTCGTCGCCAAACTGCCGTGCATATGGGGTTGGCATTATTATTAATTAACAAAGAACGACGCATTGTAAGTAACATTGATAACGAGAAACGTGATTTAGTCATTTATTGGATTGTATGGGTTTATATACCAGAGGACTGTAAGGGCACGTAAATCTATATATTTAAGTGACATCATTCACAAAATGTATACAAAAACAAGCACACATGTTTATTTCTCTTATGGTTACATCATTTTATTAAAGCAACCACTGTGTAATGTTTGTCAATTTATCATGGCAGAGCCACATGAGCCAAAAAGACTCATTCATTTTTTACTTTGCTTTCTCCTCTCCGTCCCCCCCCCCCACCTCTCACCATAAAATATTGTTCTCTTTTTGTTTGTTTTAGACATTTTCATTATTCACTAATCATAATATTACTAACAATAATGATTCATACTATTAAAAGTAATAATAATAATAATAATAATAATAATAATAATAATAATAATAATAATAATAATAATAATAATAATAATAATAATAATAATAATTATAATAATAGTGGTAGTAGTAGTAGTAGTAGTAGTAGTAGTAGTAGTAGTAGTAGTAGTAGTAGTAGTAGTAGTAGTAGTAGTAGTAGTAGTAGTAGTAGTAGTAGTAGCAGTAGTAGTTGTTGTTGTTGTTGTTGTTGTTGTTGTAGTAGCAATAGTAGTAGTAGTAGTAGTAGTAGTAGTAGTAGTAGTAGTAGTAGTAGTAGTATTTTCGTCAAAACCTCAAGTCACCTTAAAAAACAACAAGACATTGTTTACCCAGAAAACACCAACACTGCGAGACCATATCAGTAAATGTCAAAACAAGAAGAACATGAAGAAAATAGAAAAAAAAAAAAATATATATATATATATATATATATATATATATATATATATATATATATATATATATATATAATAGTGGTCAAAACAAAATATACACTTGTTATACCTACAGAATTGTAATGAAATATTGTTTTGGTTTATTTAAAACCTATGTGTAATCATAGTACTGTCATTTATCATTCATTTTGTTAGAATTTGTAACGTTTATGGTTGATCTTGTTTGCAATGTAGACTTTTTAAATCATGATCTTCAAAAAGCGTGATTCAGCTGAGAAGAGAACAAAATGACCTCCATGCATTGTTCAGCGCAGATGAGCACGGGCCCCCTGAAGACGGACCAGCCAGAAGAGAACAAATGACCACGCATGCATTGTCCAGCGCAATTGAGTACGGGCCCACTGAAGACGGGCCAACCGGTGATGTGCTTTAATAATTTGTCGCATCAACGGATGTTTGCGATAATGTCATGCTCTCTAAGTCTGCAAAGAACAATGTGTCGACTAATTCGTTTACCTGAGAACTCTAGCGCAGTTTCAGTCGCCGTCCTAAAACAATCCCGTAGATGTAGGGTGCGTATAAAACGGTCCTCACCGTGTGTTGTTACTCGTGGTCTGCCAGTTCGATTTCGGTCCCTTACGATTTGTGTTATTTCAAATAGATCCACTAAGGAATATACAGTTCTCCTTGTGATATTAAACATTCTTGCGACATTGGTCACATACTGTCCAGTTGTTCTAAACAGTCATGGCATCGCGAAGATTAATGGATGATATTTTGTATTGTGTTATCCTGCCCTGAAAATAGTTCAAGAAGATACGGACGACAAAAATAATTAATCTACACTCTTGCTGTCCACAGTAAGGGACTAAAAGGTTATTTTAGCACATGCGCGAAGTGGTGAGCGAATTTCAGGTCAAAAACAAAAACATCGACTATCGGTACACAGAAAGGTTAATGGTAAACGACTCAGTGGAAAATCAATTAGCCTACGTCAACAGATAAAAAAGTAACGACGATTTTAAATGTGTATACTTTCTTTTGATCTCAAGTATATATATATATATATATATATATATATATATATATATATATATATATATATAATCTTACAGACTGACTGAGATCATTCGATAAAGGGAGTCCATTCTGTTATCAGATTTCATGCATACAGATATGATACGTACAGCACATGTGTATTACACGCTCCTCCTCATTAGAATCTGCCCAGTCATCAGTCAAGGTAAATACAAATTTATTGTCAATGTGTTGTACTCCTCGTAGACAATGGGGGCGATCTATTGATGATGATGTGCGCTTAGTTTCAAAAACTCACAACATCCGCCAGCCCGATATATTCTACCAACACAGAATACTAAGATAACATTTGACGTTTATAGTCTTGAGATCGAAAGAACGTAATTGACGTCACTCAGTCTCAGCTCTTTGTTATTGTTTTTAGGCAGCCATTTTTATGAATAGTTCTCACTAAATTGTATTAATCAGATTGTAAACGTTTATATCTTTAATATATACTTTTCATATTTGAAAGCTGAAAAAATCCCTTTTAAGTGGTCATTGTTTGGAGCAATTGGGTACCAGCTTTTAAGAGAGTGAGGCATTTAAAAACCATTGAAAAAATATCGGAAATCGCAAATTCGTATAAGAAGAGATTCCAATAATTTCGTTATATCAATATGCAGCAGGGATCTTACACTGGAGATTTTCTTCAAATAAAAATTATAATTTAGAATAATTTTAGAAAATGAGTTTGCATTTCAATTTTACTGTCAAACTAAACACCAGGATTTAGGACACTGATTTTAGATATCCTTATTTTACAACCTACAATAACGATATGGTTAGGTGATATAACATTTTTGGAACAGCAGTTTTCTAACAATAGTATTTAAGTTTTTTCATTGTTTAATTTTAATGTCTTAATTGTCATCCAGTCTTCAACGGCAATGATACACGACTCCAACCTTCTAATTTCCGCTCAACCATTAATATATATATATATATATATATATATATATATATATATATATATATATATATATATATATATGTACCTATTAAATCACTCTTTTTCTTTCTTATTAGCTAGCCCAGCCTTATAAAATTTCACTGAATTATCGTGAATAGTACTCGCCGTTCAAGTGTTGAATTTTAAAATGTTATTTGCTCATAACTTTGCTCAACATAATGTCCACGTGTTTTGACTTTTAGTTTTAGACTTTTGTATGTCGCTGCTAACAAGAAGTGTGTCGAAGTAAAGATTTTGTATCCACCGTTACGATTGATAAATTTTGATGCTCTATTATTGATGTATGTCCTGTAGTTCTGATGGTATTCAATAAATCAACAATTCAGAGCATTGTACAATGAGTACAGTTAACTAACATTTCGTCCAATACGGCCGTTTCGACACTCGAGGTGTCTTGTCATGTGTATGTATGCAAACGGCGTGTACATATTTTTTTTGAAAAATGACACCCTATCACGCACCATTCATATTCAAAATGAATACCATGGAATTATCCTTCATCCAAGAAGGTCTCCATCAGACAAAACGCATTGTGTGTAGACATGGCCGTCTTGGAGAAAATGTGATATTTTTTCTCATTTAACCCCTTCCTTACCACCCATAGGAAAATCGTCACATTTGTTACGATGCAGCCAACATTTTTCTCATTCTAATTTATTTTGTACATCATAATATTTGAACAAAATTGTTTGCTATAGTTAAAGTATTTTAACACAGAGTTGAAGAGCTCGATTAGCAAAAAATAGATGAATAACAAGAACTACAAGCTTTTGTGTTTGAGTGAAATAAATCTATTTTTATAAAGTTAGGGTGTGAAATTTTGGGGACAATCCGAAAAATGGTCGGCAAGGAGAGAGTTAATTTGCTCCGCTGTACTGTTAATTTGATTTATAGAGCACTGTCTGGACTACAGGACATCCATCAATAAATATATAAGGCTCCATATAGTTGATTGAGCACTTTAGGTCTTAATAGCCCTGAAACAACTGGCAACATGCTTGACACTAACGAGGAAATCTGTTGATTATTCTATGAAAATCATCCCTAACCCAAACAGAAACGCATACCTTAAAGAACCACTAAACAAAATGGAATACTTCCTGAGACGTTTGAGATGGAAAGTGTTCGCGAAGGACAAGACGATTCTCCAATAAAAGAAAATTTCGGATAAAAATATGTTACTTTGCGCCCATAATTTTAAAATAATAACGTTGCACTCCAACAGCACAATTTCATATTATTTCATGCAATCTACAGGAAGTATACTGATATCATTGTTTGTAGTATATGGTTATTATTATTGTCGTGTTTTGTGAATAACAGAAAGTTAAGATCTTTTATTTCATGGTTAATTTTGTATACCCCTCACTCTCTCTCTCTCTCTCTCTCTTTCTCTCTCTCTCTCTCTCTCTCTCTATATATATATATATATATATATATATATATATATATATATATATATATATATCTATATATTATAAAAAGTAAGACCATGAATTATAGTGCTCAACCTTTTGATATAAGGAGCTATTTATAGAATATTTTAAGTATAATTATGATCAACTTCTACAATATTGTTTTGAGCATTCACTCTCATCAGGAAGTGAAAGTGAAAGATGATTGTTGTGTTTATCGTACTATTTCGTCTTCAGATTTATGGTGGGCCGTAATCACATAAAATGAGTTTGTTACTATGTCTGCTTGAAGATGTTAGTTCGTTTCTTCTATTGAGTCTTGTCATGTTAGGTTTTGTGAAGATGTAGGATTTTCTTCCAAGCAGAGATTGCAAATCTTAGAAGAGGGTGAGTACGACTGCGCTCTCGAGATGATTTTTCATGTAATGCTGTGTTGTATCTTTTTTGTTTGAGGTCCCAAATGTGTTCGCTTATTGTAGTAGAATTTAGTTTATGCATGTTTTTGAAGGAAGAACTATACAGGTTGTATCTTGTTTTGAATGAACACTCAGTGAGGCCAATGTATTTTTCTTGTTTTGGTGTGTCTGGTCGTGTAACGGTGGCTTGATAAATAACGTTTTGAATCACGCAATTGCCGTTTAGTAAGCATGTTGCCTGTGTCCTGCAGTTGATTTTTTCTCCGGGTTGTTGTTGGCGCGACCTGCCTTTTAGAATACGATAAACACAGTCTACTTTCACTGTCACTTCCTGATGAGAGCAAAAGCTCGAAAGAATATTGCAGCTATTGATCATAAGTATACTTGAAATATTATATATATATATATATATATATATATATATATATATATATATATATAATATATATATATATATATATATATATATATATATATATATATATATATATATATATAGTTTTTTTCTATGCATACATAAGGAGGCGTTACAGAGAGAGTGTGTGAAAAGCATAAATGGGTGTACATACAATCGGCTGAGAAGTATATTGTCGCCTATGAAGAAATGAAAGATTGTTCCTCTGCATTTGAAGCATGTGAAAGGATTGGGGGTCAAGGACTAATAATACGTGACGATGCCACACAAGAAGCTGCATATAAAAGTACGTATTTCTGTAGGTATAGCTATGTAAATAAGTGATTAATTGAAAAAAAATATTTCTTGGTCTTCTAGTGTAAGGGGTACATCTGTAGGTCAATTTATACTTAATACTATTTGTTTTCAAATCAAACAATTGTTGGCTGAAGAAGGGTTTTGAGCCCAAAATTTTCGGTTTGGTATTGTCTTCTTTTTGAAGCGGTTATATTCATTTATGTTTATTACTATTTTCAAAATGATCAAAATTTGATTTACCGAGCATATAGAGAGATGAGAACTTGCCCAAGAGAAATGAACGAATTCGAAGGTTGACTGAAGTGAAACATGTATCAATAAAGATGAGAGAAGAGAGATTGAAATGGTTCGGACATGTATAGAGAAGTGAGAGGAAGAACGTGGGAAGAAAGGTATTGGACTTTCAATTGGCGGGAAAGAGGAAAATGGTACGCCCAGAGACTAGATGGTTTGATAAGGTAAAGGACGATATGAAGGAACTGGGCGTTGAGGAATATTATGCTCTGAACAGAGATGGTCATAAATGTATGATTATTCCTTAGAATATTGTGAAACCCAGTGCAAAAATCTACAACGATATTAGAATGATAAGTCTTTGTTATCAGGGAGACTTTATAGGCACCACGTAATATGTACATTTTAGGAGTTACAGTCATTTGTAAGGGTTCTGTTGTTTTTTATTGCTCTTTTTAGAGTTTGGTTGAGTTGTAGGTGTACAATTTGGTCTCCAAAATCATTATCTTCTAAAGGTGCTTAAGAGTGATTAGGCTTATTAATATTGTCCTGCTTAGTGCCATTGTTGATGTATATATTCGTCGTTGTTGAATTAATACCAGCTGTTGGTTTCCTGTCTTTGCAAACACATAAGATGTTTTGGTTTGAAACCAAGGCTAAGTAGAGTAAATATATACCCGAAACCATCACCATAAAGAAATGATAAAGCACGACTGATAGAATAATAGTAGATGGGAATAGTAGAGGAAATGTGTTGTAGTTTTCTCTCCAGACCAGAGCCAATACACTAAGACTAGACTAGGTAGAGAAGGGGAAAAGATATTAGGCTGGGCGAAATCAAGTTTAAAGACAACTGTAGTTTTATTACAGAAATCTAATTTACAACACAAAATACAATTAGAACGACACAGTTCTACTTATCGTTTATCGTTCTCTTGTCTTTCTGCTGTGATCTACAATTATAAACACCACGGAACAGATGAATAATGAAATAAATAAAACATAAGCACTGGCCGCGGTATGGTGTCCATCCTCCGCGTACGTCGCTTTCATAGCGATGGTTCGAACCCCTGATTGGATTCTCGAGGAATTCAGAAAAACTAGCAACCAGGGAGGAGTCTGTAGCTTAAAAAACGTTCCGTTGATGTCCAAACAACAATGCCAGATGGAAACCACATTTTATATCATTCATCCTGAAAATCTTTTCTATAGTTTCTTGTTAGCGAAGTCAAAGTAAAGAGTATCTCTTCCTCTGAAGAATATCGATATGTTTCTTGTCATTTTGTTTTTGATATGGGTGAGATGACGGAATCCGTCATATTTCAATTATCATTCCGTCCCTTACCTTGGAAAGTCTTATCATAATGAAAACAAAATTAAAGAATAAGGTTTTTACTCATTGAATCAAAATCAAAATTTTATTCAACGATCTCAGAATATTTCCGCTCGTTTTATTGGTCTAAACATAGGTGGAAAAGACGGCTTTCTAAAATAATCTTTTTGTGGGTATGAATACAGGTCCAATGAAAAAAAGGAAATTCCAAGTGATATGTTTCGATGACAAAGTAAATATTTTCTAAAATGATCTCCGTAGATGGTTTGAATTCATCGCAAATGAATCAAAGAATTTTTATTGATGGGATAGATTAAAATTATTCCTTATAGTAAAGCATTGATAAATTCAGCATTCTTGCCTGGTGTTAAGTGCATGATAAAAATAACTCAATAAATAGACGTGAATGAATCTTAAATACTTTATTTTCTTTAATGTAAATGACACAGATATTACATTGACTTTACTTAAATAATGTTTATTTTAATACTCTTTCCAGACGCGAAGCAGAAACTTTGTAAACCGGGGTCCGATAATCAGTATCATTGGATAGGATTAAGGATGAATCAGGCAGGAGAGTATCAATGGGTGGACGGAACAAAAGTGGTAAGTTTGTTTTTTGTATCATTAATCCCCCCCCCCCCGCACTCACCCCGACTAGTACCAAACGAGATCCATCGACTAGAAATGGAATATAACGGGGTAAATAAATTTCTAGAAATGTGAGATTTTACTTCTTTTCCGTTTCAGAAATTATAATTAAGCTCTTCATAAAAAGGTTGAAGAATTAATTCATTGGATTAAAGTGTGTATTGTTGAGATCGTAACACTCTATTAAATGAAATATGTCGAGACAAAAATAATAATTCTTTGATTAATTACTCTATGATTGTGTCTATGCTAATGTCATGTTTACTGCATCCCTATTATGAACAATGTGACATGTGTATGGAGAGACCATTTATTTACAATGGATTTAAACTTTTGACAATTCCTTGAGGTAACGTCACTTGACAGACGGATTCACCTTGTCAACAGTGTGAGCAGTATTGCTCATTTTTTTCCCTTTCGGACTTTGAACATTTTCGTTTTGTAACATCTTTTTATGATTAATTTCAGCTCAGTTACATTTAGAATAAATGAAAAGTTTGCAACCTGAGTGAGTTGTTCCCCTTTCATTTATTATTAATAAGTAGTTATGGCTCTTTTGTCAGAAACGTTGTTCTGTTAATGAATGTAAAAATCCATGTCTTCCCAAAAAAAATTTAAGGTCAAAAACAGCCTTCGCATCCATTATGACACGGATTAATATGACGAAAAGGAAATTGATGATTTTGGGTTATTAAGACTTGAAATGTTTCAATGATTTAACAACACAATGTAATTTACAATTTATTTCAATATTTCTCTTTCCCTCTAATGGTTACATACTTTTGCTACCAAAGAGCGCTCAATTTTCAAACTAATATCCAAACGTAAATAAATTCTGCACCTATGACAATAAACTGTTTAATGAAATCGTGCATACATTTGGGGATAGTCGAACCTTAAATGCGTCAATTATATAAGACCAGACTGTAGTTCTTAGAGAGATTCTTATAACTATAATTTC
>NC_088371.1:1260958-1265958 GCF_034508935.2 Berghia stephanieae | reverse complement strand
GGAGAACATTTATCTTTGTTTCACAAAAATTTGGCTTAAAATAACATTTTTTTTCTAGTAGATTGATTTTAAAATAAATATTGCTCAATTTTTTTTTAATTTAATGATAATTTCTTTATTTCCCGGTCGATTTTCTTGATTTATATCTCATTTCTCAATTCTCAATGCGACAAGCACACTGATGTATCTCGTGTGATTAAAAAGCGTTTAAAACACCTATTACGTTGTTTAAAAAAATTATATATATATATATATATATATATATATATATATATATATATATATATATATCTACTGAGAGTCCTCCTCAATAATTAATTCCTGAGCGTTGAGATAGTGAATGCAACTATTACATACAAGACCTTGCAGTGGAGTCGGCAGGGCTTTTGGGTTACACAACCACTATTTACCCATCGGTCAGCGGTACTCTCTGATGTATACAACACTCACCGCCTTTACGCAAAGCCGCCTGCCCATAAATCAAGAGATGGTCTCCTAACTGTTCACAAGCGAACTGTCAAACGAGCAATCGATGATTGGATAAGAATCTCAAGATCTCATATAATAAGGTATGTTTTTGAGAGGTGATATCTCCCCAGTCTGTGTATCTCCCCACCCGTCATCGGACAGAACTTTCATTGCGTTATATCATATAAGCTCCGCCTCCTCTTTCTATTCCGGAGTGACGAGATTAGACTAGAGGACGCGAGAAAAAACTGATCACGTGTCCGTTCAGTCCTTCGTTCGGTGTCCGTTCGGTGAGCAACTATAACTCGGTATTATCCACCCGAAACCATCACATTGAAAACATCAAAGGGGTAATAGTAATACTTGATGTCATAAATAAATGAAAACTGTTAAAACCTTAGCGTAGATCTGAAATCTGAAAAGTAATTAAGCGAATACAAATAAATAATAATGTGAAATTGAATGTAGCCTTCAATTTAATTACAAAAACAGATCAAATGAACGTTTTGGGTTTCCTGTTTATCAACAAAACAGGATGAATGAAACACCACGGATGACTTCCTGCTGCTGTCACTAATGATTTCTTATACCGACATCCCTTATTTATTTATTTTTAAAAATTTACTTTCAATTCCATTGTATTTATTTTCCAACAACAGTCTACACTTTTTTATATTTCACTTTCTAAATTGCATTACTCAGTTCCTCCCCGCCTCCCCTCTTTTCACTTAATTAATTGCGCACCTTTTAGAAATATCTAGTATTCTATTTTAATTCGTGCTTCCTTACAAAGGAGCATACTCATTTCCTGCCAACCAATGTTTTGTTTATTCATCTTAACTACGCCACAACCACATTATCTCATTCATCTGTGGTGTTTCATCCATCCTGTTTTGTTGATAAGGGGGAAACCCGAAACGCTCATTTGATCTGTTTTTGTATTTAAGTTGAAACTTACATTCAATTTCACATTATTATTTATTTCTTCGAGCTTTGAGCAACAACATTTACATTAAATAAATACATTATTTTGAATGCAACGATTTGGGTAAAAACGCCAAACTGAGAACTTTTAACAGTGTCGAAATTGGTTGTTTTTTATTGTGTTAATGTCGATGATACTTATTTTATGATATCTGTTTGACTTAACGAACTTTCAAACTGATTTATATAATAAAAGGAAATAAAGTTATCTGTCTATCTATCTGTAAAAAATACATTCTAATTTTCAAATCTTTCTTCAGTGTTGTGGGCCGTATAATTTTTTTTGGACTCAAATAAGCTCAATGTTCTCCACAAGGCTATATTTTTTAAAGAAAGGATATATATATATATATATATATATATATATATATATATATATTTATATATATATATATATATATATATATATATATATATATATATATATATATATATATATATATATATATACTAGTAAAAAGCCCGCAATTTCGCGGGAAAGAACTATTTTCATTCGATACTGTACTCACCATCATTTAATGAGGGCAGATTGGTAAACAACGTTGTCTGTGTAATTTGGTATATCTTCAGTTGATTTTTCTGTGTGGCCCAATAATATATTTAATAATATATTCCCTCAACTAACGCCAAGAAAAAATTAAACCTAGTACCTTTAATTAACCCCAATAGGAAAAACAAACACCCTAGCACTTTAATAATACTTATGACTAACCCTAATAGGAAAAAAAATCATCCGATCTCGAGCTAACCCTAATAGACAAAATCATGAGAAATTGAATAAATAAACGCCTGACAAAAGATCAAAGGTGAAAATACAAATTTAAAGAATACTGGGGATGTAGGAGCTTTCGGAATGTCTCCCCTTTACTTAACTTATGGAAAAACAAAATTCCTAGCATCTTCAATAAGACTAATGACTAACCTCTCGAGCTAACCCTAATAGAAAAAAAAAACAACTTTCGGACTGCTTTGCACTACCTTTCAATACTTAACAAATCAAAATGGCGGCTGAAAATCAAAACAATGGTCAAATTAAGAAATTTTAAACTTTCACAAATCTATCAAGGTTTGTTCTAGAGTTTTTAAAATACTTCTAGATATAATGACAAATTGAATAAATAAATGCCTGACAAAATATCAACGCTGAAAATACAAATTTAAAGAATACTGGGGATGTAGGAGCTTTCGGGTTGTCTCCCCTTTACTTAATTTATGGAAAAACAAACATCCTAGCACCTTTACTAAGACTTATGACTAACCTTAATAGAAAAAGAAATATCCTCGATCTCGAGCTAACCCTAATAGTAAAAAAAGAATCAAAATGGCGACTGAAATACCTTCATGTGATCAAGTGAATAATATCACTATGAATGCCACGATTTGCTGAAAAATGCCAACACCCACACACACATGTATACACCACACACAAAACACACACACAAACACAAAAACACAAACACACACACGCACACACACACACAAACATACACGCAATTAGAACATACATAATAACACTGATCACCGCTAAATCAACAACAGAACGGAAGTAATAATAATACTTGATGTCATAAATAGATGACGCAAATTGACAACTTTGTACTGTGTCAAAATTAGTTGATTTTGGGAGTCAAGTGTCGTCGTTTGTACATATCTTATGATATCTGTTTGACTCAACGAACTTTCAAACTGACTTTAAATTATGAAAGGAAATCAAGTTATCTGTTTATCTATCTGTAAAAAATACATTTCTAATTTTCAAATCTTTCAGTAGAGTTGTGCGCCGTATCAATTTTTTTTATTTTATCAAATAAGCACAATGTTCTCCACAATGCTATATTTTTAAAAGAAAGGATATTATATATATATATATTATATATATATATATATATATATATATATATATGTATATATATATATATATATATATATATATATATATATATATATATATATATATTTAAATATATATATATATATATATATATATATATATATATATATATATATATATATCTCCAGCTTCGTGTAACATTTCCGAAATTCAATGAAATACTTCCAAAAAGAGTGTTTAAACATTGAATTCTCAATACTTTGTTCTTTTTCATAAAGCCAAGCTACTCATTATTCGTTAGTATTTTCTACAGTCCACGGATTCTATTAGCTGATATCTTTTAAAATTCTTTTTTTTTTCCTTTTTGAAACTGTTTGTCATTGTGGTTACGCCTATTCTTGGTATGATAAATGGAATCAATTAGTGAAGTCCATCTACATTTGGAAGAACTAACGTTCTTTTGTAATTATTCTGTTGAAAATGTTTAAAAGAAACTCTTGGTATGATATAATTCCAAGAGTAGTTTTTAATAATGTTACAGAATAATTAAATCTGCAACCAATTCCAATGTTACTGTCTTTGAATCAAGAAAATGAAAAGATTGATTCCGTAATGAAACCCCAAAAACTCGTTTTTCTAGTCCGGTGCACTCATTACAAGTGGCAATGAAAATACAATGAGGAGCAAAAGATTAACGCTTACTGTAATAGAAAATTCGGCCTTATGTGCAACTGAAACACCAAAAGAATAATTAAATAATCAATACAAAATATCTTAAGTGCTTGCCATAAAAAAAAAAACAAACTTAATGGATCTTCCCGTCTTGAGGTGAGGATTGTTTCAGTGCACATTGCTGTGGCAAAAAGTCCGCCAGTCAAAGTCAAGCTTGACGAGACGATCGGTCCCCGGTGTGCACGAAATGGTGATTTTTGGTGATTCTGGGCAGCATTATAATGGACAACAGGAATTGGAATCTTCAATAGCAAAGAGATCAGCCACCTAGCCAAATGCTACCGCGTTGTGTTGTACCTGTCGCTGGTCGAGAAGTAAACGAGATTCTTGGTGCTATTTCAACATGAACACTCTAATATTGTATCTCAATGTCGACGACCAGTGTATAGCAAAAATGATTTTTTATCAAAGCTTGTGGCTGCCCATAGCCATGAAAATATCCTACTGCAGTAGATCCATCGCCAGAGAGGAGGGCACAATGATAGGGAGATAATTTGTTTTTTAAATTACGTTTATTCATTAAATCAAATTATGAAAGGAAAGCATGGGGAGAGTGACTGAAAATGAAAAAAAAAGTGTGAATGCAGGGAAATGAGGAAAATAGATAGTGAGAGAGAGAAAGGAGGAGAAAGAGAGAGAGAGAGAGAGAGAGAGAGAGAGAGAGAGAGAGAGAGAGGGGGGGGGGAAAGAAAGACAGAGAGCGAGAGAGAGAGAGAAAGAGAGAGAGACAGAGAGAGAGAGGGGGAAAAGAAAGACAGACAGAGAGAGAGAGAGAGAGAGAGAGAGAGAGAGAGAGAGAGAGTTATCATTTGCTTATATTTATACTTATATTTTCGTTATATTCTAACTGTCTGTCTTTGATAATGTCAGTTTTTGTGGAAAATAGTTTTTTTTATTAAACTATTATCGTACAAAATGTATAGCCTCAGTTAACTGCTATTTGTTTAGCACTAAAAAAACGCGAATCATCGCGGTTTGGACAGGG
>NC_088371.1:1223458-1255958 GCF_034508935.2 Berghia stephanieae | reverse complement strand
TTTTTTGCATCAAAAATCCAAAATTTTACCAAAATGTGTTTTTTGGAATCCTTCCAGTATAAATATAAACGAAGAAATGGGATATTGGGATGAGGACGGATGTATTGTTTTAGAATTTGGTACAGATTTCGTGACGTGCAGTTGTAATCACCTCTCTAGTTTTGCTTTTATAATGACTATTGATGAACCCGATACAAAACACAAAATATTGTTGGACATTTTGTCAATTGCGGGATGCCTTACGTCTGCGATTACCCTTGCTGTCACTATTTTAACTTACTGTCTCTATCCCTCTTTGCTAAAGGACACACCATCTCAAATATTGATGCACATATGTGCAGCTCTAATGATGGTGAATATACTCTTCATAGTAAACGCGTTTGATGTATATACTAGATATTGGATTTATGTTTTGTGTAAGTGTGTAGCGATGTCTTTACACTATTTCATGCTTTCTGCACTCATGTGGATGTCATGTGACGCTTATTACTTGTACATGGGAATGGTTAAAGTTTTCATCAACGTCGAACGAAATTACGTACTCATATTTTCTCTAGTATCTTGGGGAGTTCCCTTTTTAATTGTTGTAGTCACCGCGTCACTTTTTTCGATAGAAAGCTACGATCTTATATACGACGATATTTGCTGGATTAAAACACCTGTCGCTTACTATTCATTCATTCTACCAGCCTTTTTACTTATGATGTTTAACTATGTCATATTTGCTATCGTAATTCGATACCTAATACGTGCGTCAAGTGCTGAACTTTTGCCATTTGGAAGAAAAGCAATCAAAAGGCAATTAAAGGGCGGCATGTCCCTTGCATGTCTTCTGGGTCTGGCTTGGGTTTTTGGATTTTTGAGCATCGTGTCAAGTCAGACCATTTTCAGTTACTTGTTTGTAATATTTAACACCTTTCAAGGTTTTTTCATTTTTATTTTCTTCTGTCTTCTCAAACCAAATGTCAAATATTTCTGGACTAAAATGATATGGGGTGAACCACCATCAGTATTTGCAACAACATCCACACGTGTAGACAATTACGAATCAGAGCTTATATCAGACATTAACACAAATGATAGAGGTGAACGTGAAGGTCGATCAAAAACATTTGATGAAAGAAGACGCTTTTCAAGCATTGTTGACCCACACAAATTAGCTCAACCGTTGGTTTCCAGTAATACAGGGCACCCGTCAACAGAGCGTGCAACATTAACAGGCGTCATGGAAAAAGAAATGGTGACATCTATCTCGACGAATTTAAAAAAAAGAAGAGAGTAAGGAAAACAAGTATAACATTGGTTCTAAAACAATGTCAGGATTAAGCAATCGACATTGAATTTGATAGCCTTAGTTAGGAAAAGAATCATGTACAATTACTAATTAGAATAGGGTACGTAGAGCTGTTTTCGATAAATTATCTAGATATAACATTGGTAGAGATGTCAAGAACAATATAATTGCATTGTCTCAGTGTCCCTTACAGCAGAGAAAAATACCTGCTGTCTTTGTTGATCAATATTTCTTCTCTTGACTGCTGGAGTTTATTAGCGGGAATAATTCAAATAAACGATCAACATTTCAATGCTACCCTCACTAAAGAAGCAATTGGCAGGATACAGACCTTTTATAAAGAGATCATCAACTACTCTCATGGAAACTATTTCACCGATAATTCAACTGTTTCAAGATATTACTTTCTTTTAATCGGCTGTAAAATCAGAGCATGATCCAATGACGTTTTGCGCCACCAGACCTCCAATTATGGTGTTTTATTTTTTTGGGAGCTGTTTCTTGTATGTTGGTGTCTTGAAGTAAAAAAAGTTCTACCTTTAGAAGTAAACAATATGAATTAAATACAAAAACCAATTCGTTTTTGTACACATTGTCTAATAGAGTTTGAAGCACTGAATGTGGAACAATTAATGACAGAGATAATTTTTACAGTTTACTAAGATGTCCTTGAGATTGAGTAATTTTTTTATAAATGAAAAAATGTAGATTTGAAAAGTGATATAAAATGTGATATCCGAGTGCATTTTTATTTATAATTATTTCTCATTTGACATGGATATTTTACCCTACTGCAATGTTAGAGCCGCGTTCTCTCTTGCTTTATCGAAAGCAAACAATGACCCCGGGGGATTTAAAAATTATAGACCCGTCTGTCCCAAGGAGGTCTTTTAGTTGGCGTACAGAGCAAACCACCTTATCACGGAAACAGCGCTCGTGCGGGTGGTGAATGAATTTCTAAATATTTTTAGATCTTCTGTGGCTTTTGATACATTGGATTATGAAATAATTTGATGCTATGTGGTCTAGTGGTATGACACTCGCTTTGGGATCGGAAGGTCCTGGGTTCGAGCCTCCCTCGGCGCATAGTTGAGTTCTTGGAGAAGGCTCTTTATTCCCATTCTCTCACCTTACTCAGGTGTAAAATGAGTACCTGGCTGTTAATAGCGTTGTCTCTGTCCGAAAGAAAATCTAAGATCGCTTAGCAGGCGTTGTCTCGTCCTAAATGTTAAATGTTGCTGTTGCCCAGTGGCCCCTTGCAAAGCGCTTTGAGCACATTTGGTGGATATTGCGCTATATAAAATCTTAACTTTTTAAAAATACTGTCAAAACGTCTTGAACATAACTTTGAAATAACTGGTTTAGCTTTAAAATCGTATACATGTTACCGAAAACAAATATTAATTACGAAAGATTTAAGGTCAACAAATATCATCTGAAGTACGGAATCCGCAGGGTTCGTTTTTTGGCCTGTTCTTTGTTTATTTATACTGCCCCTCTTTCGAACATATTTAAAGAACATGACCTTCGTTTTCATAACTTCGCAGATAACACTCAGTTAAATATTTCTATAAGAAAGCATTTCTGAATAATCCAAATGTCCTGTCCAAAAATAAAAAAGTGAAATATGTATAATCATAACTAAAGAATGCGTGGATGCAAATAGACTTTAATTAAATGTTGATAAAACAGACATTATGTTTGTAGGAAGAAAAAAACAAAACTAACAGCATTAAAGTTCTTGCAATAAATTTGAGTGGTAATATTATTAGTCCTTTAAAAAAAAGTTAAAATTCTTGAAACTTTTTTTTAATGTTCAATGGTTATTGACTTTCATATTATAGAGACAATTTTTAAAAAAAGGGTTGATTATTGATCTTAGAAAAATGACTCATATTATACCATTCATGTCCGAGGCAGAAGCAAAGAAACTAGTCTCAACCCTCATATTTTCTAATTTATATAATTGCAATTTTCTCCTTTCCGGTTTTCTGGTTCAAAAATTAAACGACTGCACACAATACTAAACCATGCAGCGAAACTGTTTTTTAAAGACGAAAGAGACGAAGTGCCCTCTCCAATTTTGAAAGAGCTACACTTGGTTTACAGTATCTATTAGAATTAAAGTCAAATCTGCAGTCCTTGTTTATCGCTGCCTCGAAGGATCAGCCCCAGCTTACATAATATCTGAGTCAATCCGTGATTATAAACAGCCAAGAATGTTGAGATCCTTGTCTGATTCCTCTCGGCTAACAACATATGGCGAGAGATATTTCTCGTGTTGTTGGGCCACAAACACGGAACGCTCTCCCACGAGAACTGAGGGGATCATGCAGTTTAGCTTTTTAAAAATCTAAATTAAAGACTATGTAGTTCTGTGATCAATTTTTATATCGTTAAATGTTATTTTTATAAAATTTAATGGTAATCTATGTTTGTGTGTGTGTGTTTGTGTGTGTGTGTTGTGTATGTGTGTGGGTGTATGCGATTGTGCGTGCTTGGGTTCGGTTGTACAGTGGTTAGAGCCTTATGGATTTTTCACGCTATACCTTCTTTTTCTGATTATTATTATTATTATTATTATTATTATTATTATTATTATTATTATTATTATTATTATTATTATTATTATTATTATTATTATTATTATTATTATTATTATTTTCATTATTACTATTATTATTACATTATTACTATTACTATTATTATTATTATTATTATTATTATTATTATTATTATTATTATTATTATTATTATTATTATTATTATTATTATTATTATTATTTTGTTTGTTGTTGTTGTTGTTGTTGTTGTTGTTGTTATTATTATTATTATTATTATTATTATTATTATTATTATAATTATTGGTGTTATTATTATCATTTTTACAAATATTATTCTATAGTCCTGGGATGTTTCTATGTCTTAGCAGAAAACCTCACATGATAGGGAGGAGTAATGACTAATTTAAACCTTATTTCGCGAACTTCGGGGACTATTTTGTGTCTCGGTTTTCCTTAAAGTATGCTCATTTTATGAAATAGAAGAAGGGGATGGGTGTTAAACGTAAGACGAGTCATATCAAATAGCTGCACTTTCAACACAATCTATTGTCTCAGAACTTATTGTGCAGTTACAGCAGACGGTTTAATTCTATTTTTTTCATGGTTTTCCGTTTTTCTATAGACGGTTTTGTTCTATAGACGGTTTTGGATGAAACTCAGTTGTCTTAATTAGAAAGGTTATTATTTTCACATTTCGTTCTTTCCCTCTCTAGGCTATAGTTTTTGTATTGCGACGTATAAAACAGTAATAATGAGTTGAGCCTAGATGCATTGTCGTGAATATGTACATTATTGCATATATTTTTGGTGTTGTTATGAGCGTTCCCTCTTGTTTTGTGTGCATCCTTCTTTTTCATGTCATCGCAATACAGATGGTGAAATGTCTTTCAGACATTGATGCTATAATGTTGGAATTGGACTAAAGACATCCTGACATACAATAGGATTCAATAGTCTGATGTCACGTCCACCCAGCAATCAGCAGCTTGGGTCTAAACAAAGAAAATCGGTGGAGAGATGTGGATTCTGATTTCATGATTTTAGATTTTCAGTAATATTTGTAGTAATATTCGTTTTGGCAGCTTGAGTCTTCGTTTGGAAATGTCACGGTCCCTCACATTGTTTTGATAAACAGGCCAAAACCCAATCACCAACATGTCCAATTGTTTTTTTACAGAAAGTTTGTTATACCTGAGTCTTGGATTAATCTGCTCCTAAATTCTCCGTTTTGCATTTGTCTCCTAGTACAACATGAAACTGTCTTGTGATTTTTTTTCGATGAAGAAAATACTGTTTTTCATGGAGCTGTCATAACGTTTGATAATGTTTTGAGAAATATTATTAATGTGATACTAAGCTGCTTGAAGATGTGAACCCTAAGAAGTAATAAACAAAAATGACTATAACAGCTTTAAAAAGAACAAAATTCCAAGCATGAAAAGTTTTGGACTCAAAACTCTTCTTCAGGAAACAAAAAAAAAGAAACGAAAACGTAAATGCATTACTCATGAAAAAAAAATCGACGGCAGAAATTACTTATAAATATTGTTCCCTTTTTTAATCAACCTCACACAGAGATCATCATTAATCTCCAGACTTCTGTCTTAAAACCACGTCTAACCTAGTCGGTAACATAGATGATAAACTGGCAAAAGGTCGGGGGATTTGGATGGCCGAGAAACACTTGAAACTTGGATCCTTTGAAATTTAGATTGTTATGGCTCAATAATACTCGCTATCACAGTGAGTGAGTCATTGAAGTCATAACTCCTGAGGAGGCAGACTCGGAGGTCATCATCCTCAATGGTTTCAGGGGAAAATTGCTGACGTCATTGGTTTTCGTGGAAATATACCTGCTGAGTGTTGTCGCTTTGTATCGTAGCATCATGAAGATCTGAGTATTTTCTAACAAATCAACGTCCAGCCAAACGGGATAACGATCTTCCATAACTTTTTAAAGGAATAAAATGTCGTGATAAATCACAACCTTTGCAGAAAACCTAAGGCATTTGTCAATTAGTAAGGGGTCTCTTTGGTCTCTTTATCCATGATTTCCGATCGACTTCATTCGCCTTCAAAACCAAGTAAGGCTGGATTTGATTATTAAAAGGTAGTATCGGATCCCATTTCCTTCTCAAAATATTTTTTAAATTTATGTAGATAGAAAATGTTGATACTTGACCACCGTTCATTTTGTCTATTTCATAAGATAACATTTATCTACGTTAGTCGGGAGAACGTACTTTATTTTTTAAATATGTTTTATGATTTAACCCAGAAATGTTGATGAAAATAAAATATTTCAATAGCGTTATAAAATAATTTGATATTGGTGTTATTTTGTGTTTATACCTAAGACACCTTTTGGCACAGCCAACGTTCATCGGTTAAATCCTATAACGAAACATTGTTCTCATCTCATTGTATAACAAAACAGTACCAGACAACTCAGAAAAAGCCATTCCAAAAAATTACCCTGACTTGGCTGTTGATCAAATGTCTAATCTCCTTATTACTCTGGCATGGAAGTTTTTTGCGCCGCAAAAAATCACAAAACATCACTGATTTCCATTGCGGCCACAACATCTGTAATTGTTTTTGCTGATTTTTGCAAATTTTGATATTTTTCAAAGAAAAAAAATAAATAAGAAAAAAATTGAAAAGGCGAAAAAAAGGCTATTTTTTCTTTTAATTCGATAGCTCTTGTAGAACGTAAAAGATAATGAATCAACAGCTGTTTTTTACTATCCCATTTTCTTCCTTTTTACTGTCGCTGCATTGATATGACCTTACATTTTTTGCAATCGCCGTGAAACCCTTCAAAACAAACATATACCTCTCTCTTTAATTAACTAATGATGGGTTTTTAGGAACATTAATAGCAAATTTTTGCAAAGAATTTGCAATTCTTTTGTGCAAATTTTGCGGTATGTTGCTTGCAAAATTTGGGAATATTTTTTTTTTGCAAAAAACATCCAGGTCAGATTGCTTGTTTAATTCAGATGTGCTGGCATTAGACGTCTTAATAGGAGCCTGACCGATAGTCATGTCTTAGGTTTGTTCCCTGGTCAAGGCGGGATGATTTGGAAACGTTTCTTTTCTTGATGCTATGTCGACACCGTTTCACATAGACGGATCTACATCTTTAGAACAGTTCCTGCTGTCTGATCTATTTATTTGTTATACAAGAAGCCCTCCCAGACCAACTTGGTAAAAAGTCTGATTATCCAAACTATCATTGTCTTCTTATAGTAGTAATAGTAAAGCTCTGGAATTAACATGTACTAATTTTTATGTCGGATAACCTAAACTACTATTGTCTCATTGCTGTAAAGGAAATAATAAAAAAGCAACACAAACATTAAAGCTGAAATGAATCCATCGCTTCGTTCAATTATCAGAAATGTGAGTGGAGCAGGCACTTATGGTGAAAAAAAAACAAGAAATGAAATGAGCAGGAACGTGCAAGAAAACAACAGAGAATAAAATACATCGTGGCGGCGATTGTTGGTTCGAACCCGCGATCTAACTGGTACGACAACTCCACCTGGCCGAGCAGATTGTCACTCTATCTTATGAGCTATCCACGTCGTGGAGCTCATAGCTAATAAGGTAGAGTCACAAACATAACATAGAAACAATTGAGACATTGAGTATGCTCCGGTATTTGGGGTGAATTTTTAATTCAGAAAAGTGAGTGGAGCCGGCACTTATGTTGATAATATCAAGAAATGAAGTGAGTAATAAAGTGTCATTAAAAATTGGAACTGTGTTTTCAGTCCACCAGTAGACTGAAAACATAGCTGTGTATTCAGTCCACCGGAAATAAAAATATTTAAAAAGGACCAATTATCGTCTATACTTACCTTAATCGATAGTGACAACTTTGATACTGAGCCTATTATAGGCATCATCAGAAATGGACAGGCATAAAATCTATAGCAATTCAACGGCTGAATAATATCATTTACAGTGTTTTATTTACTCTCAGGAAATCTTGATTGAGAGTTGTTCGAAACCGGGTGCCTGAAATTGATCTCAATTCTCTCCAACATTGACGAGATTCTTACCGTGGCTGCGAGATAGCCATTGGCCTGGGCAATTTGGCCAAAATTGACCACACAGAGAATAATGTTTCTACATTTAATTTAAAATTAACATTTACATCTATTTTTAATTTTTCCTAGTCCTTTGGATTTTTTTTTTTTTTGGTGATTATCAAAACCGATGAATTTTCCAAGGAGATCAGAGTATTAGTATTGCTTGCCCAAGTAAGGTTCTATTTCGTCACTTTTCACATTGACCACTGGCCTCGAGTACGGCTGTGCTTCGAGGCCTTCCCCCCTCTTCCCCCCCCCCCCTCCCAGGCAGTCTTCACTTTGTCTTCTTCTAAGATCCTTTTCTTTCAAAATCATCCCTTGTCCTTTGAATTGTAGGGCTGGTCTATTGTTCATCGTCTATCATGTCTTCTAAAACTGTATTTTTTTTTTTGGACTGGCATCCCATTTTTTTCCTTTCCACTAGCACTAAAATGTTTTATATGCGCCATCAAACCTTTAAAAACAAAAGAGTCCTCAAAAGAATGTAGAGTTATCTTCCTTGCTGCTCACGTCGGTACTGTCTACACCAAAAGTGTCCCAATCTGTAACTTTATTAATAAGGATAGGAACCAAAGTAAAAAAAAAATCGAGTTGAAGTAGCTACAAAGCAGTCCTTCTCTCTCTCTCTCTCTCTCTCTCTCTCTCTCTCTATCTATCTATCTATCTATCTATCTATCTATCTATCTATTTATCTATACTCTATCTCCAATCTCTCCCACCCCCACCCCCCTTTTCTCTTTGACGCTCCGTTAAACACACTCAAGACCTAATAACTATAAAGATGTTCTCTATTTTTCTTTTATCTTTTTTTATTTTTTTTGGTTGGCTTTTGGTTTGTTTGTTCGTTTTTGTTTCGTTTTTCTCCGGATTCATATTGTTACGTACAAGAAATACACAAGGCAATACATTTTGACGCCTCACTGTGTTCTAAATTAAAATAATAATCTTAAAAGTGAGTAAAAGTAAATCATTTTTTTTACAAAATTAAAAGTCGATCAAACTTCTCGAGTCACCAGGAATGGCGTCAAAGTATTGAACTTGAAAATTAAGAATTTTTTGCCAAGGGAGTACACAGCCGTGCCTGATGACAGTGATTGATATGAAAAGTGACCAAAATAGAACTTTAGGTGGGCAAACAATACTAAAACTCTGATCTCCTTGGAAAACTCATCGGTTTTGATAATCAAAAAATTATAACGGACTAGGAAACATTAAAAATAGATATAAATGTCAATTTGAGACTACTTATAGAAACATTATTCTCTGTGTGGTCAACTTTGGCCAAATTGGCCAGGCCAATGGCTATCTGGCGACCATGTTATCGAGAATTGAGATCTATTTCAGGCTCCCGATTTCGAACAACTCTCACTCAAGACTTTCGGAGAGTAAATAAAACGCTGTAAATGATATTATTAAGCCGTCAAATTGCCATACATATTATTTCTATCCACTTTTGATTATGACTACCTTACAATAGGCTCAATATTAATTCATTATCGTCATTATCGATAATTGGTCCGTTTTAAATATTTTTATTTCCGGTGGACTGAATACACAGCTGTGTTTTCAGTCCACTGGTGGACTGAAAACACAGTTCCTTAAAAATTCACCCCAAATACCGGAGCATACTCAATGTCTCAATTGTTTCTATGTTATATGTTTGTGTTGAGAATATTGGCTATTAAGCTAAATTGCTGGCCAACTAACTTCACGGAGGTTGTGTGTCTTGGACCTGCGATCTCAAGTAGTCGGGAAGAGAGAGAGCTCTTATAATGACTAGGGTTAGAGACGATCTTTTTTGGGATTGTGGATAGCTCATACGGTAGAATCATGTCCCAGTAAGGTCGCGGGTTCAAACCCCCATCACCGCCGCAAAATGTTTATTCTCTATTGTCTTCTGGAACTTTCCTACTCACTTCATTTCTTGTTGTTATCAACATAAGTGCCTTCTCCACTCACTTTCTGCTTTAGTCTGAGTCTAGTTACTAGTAGACGTCATTGCGTCAAGAAGATAACAGCTATTTTTAGATTCAGTGCGCTTCGATTTGGAAATATATTACGTGGGTTTCGAATGACAGATGCAAAAAGTGTCATGTTGCCATTGACACTGGCATTAAAAATCTATAAAATAAGTGCAGATCGTTGAAAGGACTCATTTTTTGAGTAAAATCTAAAAAACCCTGATCTATTATTATTATTATTATTATTATTATTCACAACCACATTCCACAACACTATCACACACACATGTACACACAACACACAACACACAACACACCTACACGCACACACAAACTTACACACACACACACACACTCATAATATAAACATGAGAGCACATCACAATACAAATCAACGCTAATCACCACTACACAACGTAACAACTTTAGTTTGGAGAAAGAACTTTTCTACGGACATTACAATGGATCACGCCGACTGAAGAAGTGTAAAAAACACAGAAACGAGTCGTCTCGGCCACACAAATGTGAGTGAAAATTTGCATTATATATTAGCTCTAACCAGCATTATCGAGCACTTTCGTACCTACAAGTACCCACCAACACTCATGTATATAAAATATATATATATATATATATATATATATATATATATATATATATATATATATATGGGTGCTGTGTCATCGACTCGACAAGATTAGATTAAATATTGTTGGTATCCGGGCCCTAAGTGCTAACCCTGTCAGCTCTTGGCTATATTATGAGAAGATAGATATATCGAAGTAAAACAGTAAACATGACATTACATAGACGCAATCATAGACTAATTAAGCAATCAATTATTATTTATACCTTGTAACAATTCATTTAATATAGTGTTGCATTCTCAATTTTAACTCACTTTAACGCAATGAATTAATTCTTCAACAAACCATAAAGCTTTATAATATGTTAAACTTGAAGATAATTGAAATAATTTCACGGTGTTAATTACTGAATCGCTTGATAATTACTCAACACATCACCACAATAGTTATTTAAATAATATAAAGTTAAAGCATCTCACCGACCACAAACTCAACATATAATATCGCTCAGAGCCCATTGTAGGGTTCGATATAAAACTGGCCATATATATAGGACCTTTTCACATTAAAAAAGAGCTTTATATAGCGCAATATCCAATACTATGCTCAAAGCGCTTTACAACGTGTCGCTGGTCAACAGCAACATTTATCATGTATGACGGAACATGACGCCTGTCAGGCGATATTACAAATTTTCGGACAAAGACAACACTGTTAGCGGCCAGGTACTCATTTTATACCTGAGTACGGTGAGAGAATGTTACTAAAGAGCCTTTACCAAGGAAGCAACTATATGCCGAACGCGAGGCTTGAACCCAGGACCTTTCTATCCGAAAGCGAGTGTCATAACACTAGACCACATAGCCGCAATTTGCTATAACATAGGTCAAAACACAATTCCCGGCCAATACACATGTCCTACAGATTTTTCTTATTAGATCTCGAATCGCAAGCTCCACGTCACACCACCATTTTGAATGACAAGCCACAAGCGTCTCTCAAGTTCGTCCATGTCCATTTCAGCAAAAGTCATGAGACAAAGCAAACGCCTTTTTTATTTTCAAGTGACGAATGTCTCTTAAGCGGTTTCTAAACACTCTGCTGGCGTCGTTGATGGCTTCGATTGCAGAGTCACCTTTTCACGGCCAGGCGGAGTTTTTGTAACAGTAGCATCGTTGATTCGGGCCCCCATCCCCACGAACTTTTTATTTTCTATGGTCTTCTGGCACTTTTCTACTCACTTCATATCTAGTTTTCATTTTTATCGACATACGCCGTCATGATATTTGTGAAACATGGTTTCATAAAGGTTTTATATCGGGGTGGCTATGATGTTATAAATAATGAAATAGAATCTATAGTAAAGTATATGAGTATTTGGCCAAGATAATTCACGTCCTTCGTGTCACCTGACAGAATCAGAACAAAACTATACTGAGATCCCTTTACTGTTTTTCATTGAAAGCCAGAATTGATTGTTATATAGCCCTCCATTGCCTCAATACTCTAAATATCCGTCCATCTTCTCTCATCCAAGACCTGATTGTCCCGTATCTCCAAATAACCACCTTCTACATAAAATCCCAAAGTCACTTTTAAATTTTTAATCCATGCTTTGTATGAAGAGCCTGTATATATTTTCTTTAACGAACAACCCGTAAAATCTCACATTTCTACTCACCATCAGTTAAAAATCTTAAATTTAATAATAGTATTTACCCATTTATGATACACTTTTCAGTCGATGGATTTCCTTGGATTGGGAAAGAGAGTATTCAATGAGACCAAGAAAAAAAACTTACCATTTTTGTTCTGTCCACCCAATGAAACTGTCCTGCATCATTAATGCTTAATCCTATCCTGTGAAACTGATTCCAAGGCTTCTTCACTACTGGAAAGTGTAATAAAATTTTCAATAGTGTCAATGGTGATTTAAGAAAAAAAAACTATTTAATTTAGGTCATCGTTATAATTGTATCATTTACATCAATGAATATAAATTATATAAGATTCTTTCGCGGCCTTTAATTGGGTTATTTTTATCGTGCACTTAACACCAGACGTTTGCAAAGACATGAAACCAATAGCTGGTGTTAATATACATCGAAAAAGGCACTGAGGAGGACAAAATTAATAGGCTTAATTACTTTTCCGCACCCTTCGAAGAAAATGATTTTGCAGACCAAATTGTACAACCACGACTCAACCACACTTTAAAAACGCATTTTAAAAATCAACATAAACCCTAAAAATGACTGTAACTCCTGAAAATGGAATCCTAACAGTGTGACAAACATCTCTGTGATTTGAAGAAACGAAATCGCAATAAGTAGCTCAACAACGTTTCCTAGCCTACTTTGGCAGACCATTACAGGACATAAAAACGATGTTTGAAGACAAAGAAACAAAAAAATGGTAATCTTAATTTGCTGAGACACAAAATGAATGTTTGATTTTTGTAGAAGCACAAAAGAGTTACAGGCCCTTGCTTGACTGTGAAAACGATGACTGTAATAGAATTTTATGCTGCATCCCATATTCATATTCATATTCATATTCATGAATTTTGGCCATGGCTAATATTTCAGTAACACGGTGTTCCTCCACCTTGGAGACAGGCCTTTTGACAATTTCCAAACGGAACATATTCAGACAGATGGATTGGGAGAGATGGGATCGCCTGGGTCACCAGATATTTCTCTTTATGACTTTTTCCAAAGGGGATACATCAGAGACATTGGTTATTCAGTTCACATATCGGTAGCTGCACACTAACCAAAAAGAGCTGTTATGGAATCCATCACGCCAAAAAGGCCATTGCACTAACCGCCATTCCTATGAATTTCTCGAACTAATATATCAGGGCATGGTCTTTCTACAGACAAAATCATTCTGGACAACAATCAGTTTGAATATAAAGCTAAAAAGGGTAGTTGTTGATGCTATTATTGTATTTTCTCTAACTTTCTATTATTTTATTCTTATCTCGTCATTCGATTAGTACAGGTAAAAAACCGTTTTAATGACTTTCCCAAAACTTTCAACACAATTCAACTACAATAGCTCATCCCAAATTTATTATCAATGACTGTCCACATAAAATACGGATTCATACCTCTTTAACAAAATATACCAAAGATTGTTTATATTTAAAAAAAATGATGCATTCGAGTTGTAACAAAGACACTGTTCCAACACCTTTTTATTAGTATTTATACAAACGACAGTCTGAGTAGCTTTCCAAATAATCAATACAGGAAAAATACGTCTTTGAAATGGCAATTCAAAACCTCGTCAGACGTAAAAGTGATATTGCAAATTTTTACGAACCTATAATATGATATTTTGATTGATACAATAACAATGTTGTCCATCTACTTGTTAGATCAAGCACAAACGACGATACAAAATTAATCCAAAAAGCGAAAAATGTTAGCAAGTTAAATACTAGATGTACCTTGCGTTAATTTTAATTTTAATGATATATTAGAATGATCGGATTACACAATAGATTTCAGGAGAAAGCTTAACAACACCAATGTAGGTCAATCTCATCTCTCTATTTTGTAAATACATTGTGTCAATAGTAATTTGAGTTTTTGTCTGACTGCCTGGGGTGGTAACATAAAAAAAATAATTCTCATGTGGAAAAACTCACAATTGAAGGATTTTTAAATATTGAAATAAAATGCTCAGTAAATCTAATTTTGAACATGTTAAAAAGAGTAATAAACCGAAATGAACATAACAGCTTTAAAAAAACAACAAAAAACAACATACCAAACAAGGAACCTTTCGGGCTCAAAACCCTTTTTCAGCCAACAATTGCTCAATTTGAGAACAAATAATGTTTAGTATAGCAGTTTAATCCATATAAGTGACCTACAGATGTACCACTTACACAAGAAGACCAAGAAATATGTTTTCAATTAATCATTTATTTACATTTATTTACCTACAAAAATACGTACAATCAAATGTAGCTTGTTGTGTGGTATCGCCGCGTATTATTACGCCTTGCCCATCAAACTTTTTACATGCTTCAAATGCAGAGCAACAACTTTTCTTTTCTTCGTAGACGACAATATACTTCTTAGCCGATGGCATGTGCTTCCATTTATGTTTTTCACACACTCTCTCTGTAACGCACGTCTCCTTTTGAATACATATCATAAAAAAACGATTATATATATATATATATATATATATATATATATATATATATATATATATATATATAAATGTTTGTGTGTGTGTGTGTGTGTGTGTGTGTGAGGTTAGATTAATTACAAATATTACATTTGCATGGATAGCCATTCCAGGAGAGGATATGATTTTTGAAAACATTAAAATTTGAAATGTTCCTGATGTGCTCGGGAAGTTCATTCCAAAGCACCGCAGCAGAATATCTGAAAGATCTTTTGCCATAAAACGTTGTTCTGACCCTTGGAATATCAAGGAGGTTTGAATATCTAATATTGTATCTGTTATTTTGTATAAAATTTTATACGTTTCCTCAGCAATTGTTCGCATTCGTCTTATTTGTACGGAGGGGACTTTGGCCTTTGAAAGTAATTGGTCGTAGGATTTTTTGTCATCTTCATAAATAAAAAGAAGTGCTCTTTCTTGTATCTTTTCAAGTTTATCACAACTAGTTTTAGAACAGAAATGCCAAGTTAGTGGACAGAAATTGAAATTTGACAATACAAAAGAGTGAAATATTGTTAACTCGTTCAATTTTGAAAGGTATTTTCCAAGCCTTTTTTAGATATTTAATTGCGGAGAAGATTTTCCCGCAGATGGTTTTAATGTGTAAATCAAATTCTAGTTGTTAGTCTATGTCGATCCCTAGTAATTTTATAACTTCTTCACATGTAGTACTTGCAGTTCCAATATTGAACGTGGGTTTCTTTGTGTGTGTTTTTGTACCTACTGAAATTGCCTGGGATTTGTCCGGGTTTGCTTGCATACAATTTATTTCGAATCACCTGATAAGACTTTCGCTTTCATTTTCAATAGTTTTGAAAAACATATCGAAATTTGAATGAACATATGACAGGGTATTATCGTCAGCATAATTATATAATTTTCACTCTCTGATAAAGTAAAATATATCATTTATAAAAATGTTAAAAAGTAATGGCCGAAGAATTGATCCCTGTGGAATGCCTTTTACAATGCCTGCCCACTCACTCACAGCATCCTCTAATTTTATTTGTTGTTTTTTTCTGCTCAAGTAATTTTCAATTAAATAAAGAGCTGTTTGTTCTGGTCCATAGGCAGCTAGTTAGCAATAGGAATGTTGTGAGGCAAGCAGTCAAAAGCCTTCGAAAGGTCCATGAGGATTGCAGCAACATATTTGTTATTGTCTAAAGCACACAAGTGGTCATTAAAATGTCATCGAAATATATTGATAATTGCTGAAATATATTTTTTCAAATAGTTTGGAAACAACAGGTAGAATGCTAACAAGACGATAGTTTTTCACATTTAGAGGATCTTGTTTTTTATATAAAGGCGTGACTTGTGCTAATGTCAATTCATCAGGAAACGCACAAAAAGAAATTGATTTGTTAATTATAAATTCGTTATTGGTTCAGCTCGCGCGGAGGAGCCAGCTGGCCGGAAAATAGTCAAAACCAATTGCTTTCTTAACATTGATATTGTTGATAACTTTTTGGACAGTGTGTGAATCAGTTTCTTTGAATTCAAATTTCGGAAGGTCGGGTAAGTATTCTTTGATGGATTTGATGCTAGTGTGAGTTTCCTGACCAAAAACAACGTTATTACCAATGTCATTTGCAACATTTACAAAGAAAGAGTTAACATTTTTACAGATATCACCAACATTATTCAATATCTTATCACCATCTTGAAGTACAATCTTTTGTTGATCTTTGTTGTCCTTCTTCGATAAGAATGGTTTGACCGTTGGCCAGAAATCTTTTGACTTCTGTCCTCCGTGTACCTTTCTACGAAGAAACGTTTAATTGAACTTCTTTTTTAAATTTTACCACATAATTTCGTTGTTCTTTATAACTTTCCCATGATATTTATTTTTTCAAGTATTTGTTATGAAGCATCCTTTTTCTATTTATAGCTTTTCTTAATTCACTGTTCATGTATGGTACTTGCTTCCTTAGCGGGTATCTAGTTTTGAAAGGGGCATGTTTATTTGAGATTAAAATTACTTTATCGATAAATTCTCCATATTCAGTATTTACGGCGTTTTCTGAAGTACTGGTTTTGGTTAAAACAGAATGCAAATCTTCCTGATAATTTTTCTCGCAAAAGGTCCTAAAGCTTCTATAACATATTTTGTTTTTCTTAATTTGTGGAACACTATGTTTAATATAAGCTGAAATCATATTGTGAAAATCACTGACGCCTGTTGAAAAATTTAGAGGTTTAGAAAATAAATGGGGTTTGTTGGTGAGCATAACATCAATTAAAGACGGTTTGCAGTTCTTTTTTAAAACATGTTGGTTTACATATAATATTTACTAAGTTAAAAACGTCACATATATCACATAGAGTTTTTGATTTGTTTTCACAATTCATATCGTAGTTTAGGTCGCCAACTATCAACAGATTGTCACTATGTTTGACGCTTTGTCTATCATGGGACTGACTTGTTTGTAGAATAACTCATCCTTTGTTGATGGTGGTCTGTCGATGGGATGTATAATCCATTTAGCATCGCCTAGATTTATTTCATGGACGATGCCCTCTATGTTGTGTGATTCTATGTCCGGTCTTCTTCTGGTTGCAATGTCAGATCTTATCCATGTTGCTATTCCACCACCCTTGCTGTTTCTATCGTGACCTTCAAATCTGAAGCCCTCAACTGCAAACAATGAGTCTAGAAAGGTTGAATCAATTCTAGTTTCAGAAATGATAAGCATGTTCACCAGATTGTCCAAAAGAAATGGTTGAATTTCGTCAAATTTGTTTCGTAGACTGTTTATGTTCAGATAGCATATTCGAAAATTGTGAGGATGAGATTTTCTTTCATTTCTTAATTCTTTAGCTATGCAATGTGTATTGTTTTTTTCCAAGATCAGCTACCTCCTCAGTCTTATTGTGGCATGATTGAGTGTTGAGATTATCAATTTATTAATTGTATATCCCAGTTGACCATTGTATATTCTTTAGAATGTCAAAATTATTTTGTGAATCTAGAGTTGTCATGTAAATAGTTGTGGAATAGATGTTTCACTATTATTAATCTAATCATCTGCTGAATTTGTCTATCTTTTTTTTTATGGAAAAAGCATTAATAACTAGTAGTCTTTGTGTGACACTGCACGGATAATTTTGTTCCAATTATATTTTTATATCATCTTTGCATTTGATTTCTTCTTGATTGGGGAAATATTTGAAGAATTTTAATTATTTTAAAGAGGAAAAAGAGATACTTTGGAAGCTTAATTATCAATCTTTAAAAGACATACCTGAACAGGCAAAACTAATCTCTATATTATCAAAGAACGTTCATTTCCTCTTAAATAAATATAAGACATGTTGCAAATACTTAAAACATAAATGTGTAGGAGACTTATTATTTTAAAGATCTAGAGTTCAGAAAATAAATATTAATGTAATGGCCTGCCGTTTCTAATGAAATTTGCTCTGTGAGGGGAAGATCTAAATTCCATATTTTATATAACTTTTTTTTTGCAATGAATTTAAATCATGTGTAGTAATGATTATGAAATTGGCTGCTTTTTTATTATCGTTACTTATTAGACAACACAAGGAATTCCCTTTTATTGCCTTGAGCCGACCACTCAGTCGATACCTGAAAGATATCGATATCGCTGTAAAAAAAAGAGAAATAAAAGTAAAAAAATGCACATGAAAGAAGTAAATCTTTGATAAAATGAAATAATGTTTTGATATAGAATTGAAAGACTCCAATAATAAAAGAAGATCCCCTTTGAATTAGGTCAAACATCAAAGTTCAGGGCCACACCACACAAATCTCCAACATATCGGTGTGTTGTTACAAGCCGGTTTACTTGTGTTGATTCACTGGATTGCTATCGGAACAGTTGTTTATTTTTCGTCTATTGTTTTGTTTTGTTACAGCAATCCAAACCATTAGAATTTCCCCATTTCTCTTCCCAACTTGATCATTCAATCACATCTTGAAATATATTAGAACTTATCTCTCAGATTACTTTCATGAAGAGGTCTGTCCATGTTTTCTACTGACTCGATGACGTCTTCCCCAAAGAAACCGCTTCGAATTGCGTCTTGGAAGGTTCGCACAATGTATGAATCAGGAAAAGCTTTTAAATTGTGTCAGAGATTGGAAGATACAGGCTGCGTATACTTGGAGTGAGCGAAATCCACTGGATACAATCCGGACAGAGAAAAGATTGTAAAAACAGAGAGTGGGACGGTATTCTTACACCGGGAGTAGGGATAATTCAAAGCAAGTTGGCTCATATTTCACTAAGAGGATGGGAACAACGCGGAGAAATGATCATCATGGCGTCCTTTGCAATATGGACTAAGAATATCAACATGAACATTGTAAAAATCTGTGTCCCAACAAATGAAGCAACAGATGAGGACAAAGAGACATTTTACAGTCTCCTACAACAAGTCATTGATAAGCTGCCTAGGGAGGACATCACCATATTTATGGGAGATGCCATTGCTAAAGAGGAAAGGGTAACGTAGGTTGTGAAGGTATCATAGGCCATCATGGCATGGGAGAGATGAACTACAATGTTGAGAGACTTGAATTGCAGGTTTTGTGCATTCAACAAATAGTGACTGAGGTATCAATGTTTCCCAATAAGAAAACACTCAAGGCAGCTTGGGTCTCACCAGTTGGTGTGACAGATAATCAGATCGATCATTTTCGTATCTCTCAAAGATTCAGACGTTCAATAGAGGATGTTGAATCAGACCAAAACGGCCATTGGCAAAGTTTAAGATCGGACTCAGAAAGCATGGGACAAGATCACACATAAAAAGAAATTTCCAGAAGAATGCACTAGATGGGAAAAGAACGAGGAGTTCAAACTGCAACTAAGTAATATATTTCAACCTCTAGCTGATCTCGAGGAGGACAACGATATAGAGCCACATTGGGCAAAATCAAAGAAGTCTACATAACAAATTCTCACGAGTTTTTGGGTGTAAAGAAATCGGAACAAAAAGAATGTCTAAGTCGAATTACCATTGAGCCGATTGAAAAGAGGAGAACAAGGAAGGAACAAGTGAATGCAAGTCGAACAAGGGCTTCAAGACTGGGTGCACAAAATCAGTATCGAGCAACAGCTAAAAAAGTCAAATTATCTGTGGAGAGAGACAATGGAGTATAATGAACAGACCTGCAGAAAACGTGGAAGCAACAGTGACAGGAGGATAAATAAGAATCCTTTATTAAACTACCAAGACACTCGCTGAAAAATATGGGAAACCAGAGGTACCAGTGAAAGATAAAGAAGGAAAAACTATATTTGGAAAAGAGGCTGGCTCAATCTAAGCGATGGAGGAAACATTTAACATGCCTTTTAAGCAAACCATCACCAAAACAGACATGACTAAGAACAAAGACGCATGGAAAGGAACACAACAGAAACCAGTAGGAGAGGAAATAGGAAGAAGACGATGGAGGTGAATTGGACACACATTTAGAAAAATGACTCCACCTTAACCAAGAAAGTATTGGACTGGAACCGTTAGGGTAGAAGTCAAAGGGATGGCCACGGGGAACATGGAGAAGAATTAAAGAAGCTGATATAAAGAGAAGTGGTAAGACATGGAACGAGCATATAAATAGTTAGCTCAAGAGGGATAGAAACTATTTGTCTTTGGCCATTACGTTCTAAAAACTATAACAACGATCACAACCATCACATCGCCTTTAACATCGTCCTCCTCATCATCACTCCACCACATCATCGTCATTAGCACCAGCAATACAACCACAACCACCACATCATCACCACCACCACTTCTTCTCCGACCACAAACATAATATCATCACTTACTTACACAATTCTATAACCCATAACACCACACCATCATCTTGACTATTGCAACTATATAACCACCATGACTACTACATCATCCTCATCACCACCATCATTACCACACCAACAGACACATCATCATCGTCGTTGTCATCATCATAAAATGCAACAATACGACCAGACCCACCACCATATTATTCACTTGTATTACAACCTCAACCTCATCATCATCATGACCTTCCTCCTCCTCGTCATCCTCCTCCTACTCTCCTTCCTCCTCCTTCTCCTTGTCATCATCATCATCATCATCATCATCATCATCATCATCATCATCATCATCATCATCATCATCATCATCATCATCATCATTATCATCATCATTTTCATCATCATTATACCCATCAACACTGCAACTACCACAAAACCATCATCACACTCATCGCCAATACAATCACTTTATCATAATTACAAACACTACCACGACAACCACAATCACATCACCACCACAACCATACGAAAACAACATCACCCACACTATCAAACACAATACTCAATATACCATACATTGTATTTCTTTTTATTGTGAACTATCTGAAAACAGTACTACTGTAAATAACAATGTTGAAATAATAAACTATATTGCAAACGATAGAGGAAAAGAGAAACATACCAATACGGTGAGTAAGAAACACATTATCAGTTTGTAGTTTTACTGTAAATAACGAATTGGAAAGTAATTGATATCAGTATTACAACTACTAATATCAAAAAACATTATTTTAAAATACGGTCTGCAGTACTCTACAAATAGCGGACATTACTGTTTGCAATACTACTGCAAATAGCCGACACTACTGGAAACAGCGGACAGCAATGCAAATAGCCGACATTACTGTTTGCAATACTACTGCAAATAGCCGACATTACTGTTTGCAATACTACTGCAAATAGCCGATATTACTGCAAATAGCTGACAGTACTGTTTGTAGTACTACAATTTGATCTTGGATCGCCAGATTTTTGTTTGTTTTTAAATATCTTTATTTTACCCAAAGAAACTGATAAATACTAATTTTGCACACGTTTTCCCCAATAAAGTTGTATTGCATTATTTCTGTGCGATCGCCACGAAACCAACACAAGTAGAACTTTTTTTCTAACGACTGGGGATGTGTAATGTTTAGAATGACACCGTGTTTTCTTTATTATGTGGCCAATGATATTGTGGCCGTTAAGACGTGGAAATAGACTTTAAACAAATTTTCTAATATTTTGCTGGCCGGTAATACATTGTGACATGGATTATTATTATTAGTAGCTGATCAAAATAAAAAATACATGACCTGTTTTACCAAAGAAAAACCTACGATAAATAGCACTTTGATCTATCTCAGTCATATAATCAAGTTGTAAAAAGGTCATTTACTCTCCAGATATTCATGAAATCAAACATCTCTATGTAGAACTAGTCTTCCTCACGAGTATTTACCCTCCTTTAGTGGATATTGCTCTGTATAAAAGCTCAATTTTTATTCATTTAGTATTTATCCTGATAACCATATTGGCCTTTTAAAAAAATACTGCCAAATTCCTGTCCTGTGACGATAATTGGCTCTTTGACATTATTGATGCATATATTGTTAGCAAATACTTGCTTACACAGTCTCACTAGACATTACTAACTTGTATGAAACATAAAAAACAAAAACCTAGAGAGATTCAGGATAGATACAACGTATCGTATTGACGGGGGTAGACGAAAATACCCCGTCCTTTTTTTGGGATAATGGCTAAAAATCGAATTCTTAACAAAATGGAGTGTCTTGTTGTATACATCTATGAATTCAGCTGATGAAAATTGCCATCTTCTAACATCCTCATAAAAGTTTGTAACAATCAGACTTTTTAATTTTAAAAAAAATATTACTAAAGTTTGTCCCAAAGAAGGTTACTCATTCCTGTAACGGCAGTGAAAATTAACCAATTAAAATCCTCTAAACAATAGAAGTGTAACTAACAATGTTTTATCGCCGTAGATGCCCCTTTTCTATCATGGCCGAAACTACAAACACGTGGTTTTTTCATCCAGTGTGATTTCCAGATCAAAACCGCTTCGAGAATGGTGAGTAATGGTCAACATTAGACCATGACCCTCATTCTTGTTACCAGGGGATGTTATTTAAATTAGAAATTGAATTAAAAATAAAGCGTATCAGTATATAGCTTTTTTAAGGCTCTAAATAATAGTCATACTTTAATGTTGGAGTAAAGCATATTTTAGGGATAGCATGAATCGAAGCGATGATAAACTCATCCCTGTTACACTCATTCCTGTTACACCCTGTTTTGTAATAGGATTGAGGAATGTAAACCATCATAAAATAAAACACACGTTTTATTGTAACTAAGTCCTTTGGAGCATAATGGTCCATAGAATCGGAGCTTATCCCTGTTTCTGTAGCATGATACAGACATTTAACTTATGAATACGACGTTGGTCTATAGCAAATTACATTCCCCAGCAGTACTGGTACCATAATATACACCTGGGTGAAGCAAAGTGAATCAACCAGAATTAATTTCATTGATTAAGGAAACCACTCTATGGTTGTGGAGGTTTTCGAACCTGTTACCTCCCATTCGGGAGTCCCTTTCGGTAACCACTCGGCCACGGTGCCTCCACATGGTTTATTGATTCATAGCATATTCTATTGTTTCATAAGGACGTGTTTGGTAAAGTGTTTTGTAAACCACTGAAGAGTTACAGGCCTATGTCCATTAAAATGGTAACATTCATGGTTACAAGGTTACCATTGAAAACAATTTTTATTGTATACATATTCATATCGTCCATTCCTGAAAGACTATTTTTAGTGCAAATTTAACTTGCCAATACCAAATGCCCAATGTCCAAACATAGTTTGTTGCATGTTAGACTAAGATATATTTTAGATGATTACTATGATTTTAACGGCCCGGTATCGCTTGTACAAATTTGACATTGTATCACATAATAGTCTTCTTTGTTTCTTGACTTTAATTCTTGTTACACCTTGTTTTGTTGCAGGAATGAGGGTGGCGAAATGTAACTTGATATTAGTGTTCATTTTCAAGGGTCATAGCTTTGTTGTAACGATTGTTTTATTTTGTTTTCTTATCACAAAGGCCAAAACAGTCATGACGTCAGCCGAGAGCAACGACTTTACCGTCAAAGACGAGATGGAGATCTTATTCGACGTGCTGTTAATCTTAAAAAAGAACAAGACAAATACCAGAGCGACAAATCGAGTGGAAAGAAAATGTCCATAAAAGATAAAACACCAAGAGAACAACGCAAAACAGAGAAAGAATTGGATAAAAAATTATCACACACACACACTACAAACCGGAAACAGCAAAATCTTGATCTGAGTTACACTCCATCCTCACACTCAAAATCTCCACTCCAGCATGTCTCTCGTCAAAGATATCAAGCTACTAAAACAGCCAATGAAACCTTTATGTTAAAAAACCAAAGTCTTGAAGAAGTGAAAAGGCTGTTCTCCTCTCTTTCTCATTAGAAAAAGAAATCCAAAAAGTACAAAAAGCGCTTGGACAGGTCATTAAAAAACACAAATTTCCGTTGACACGTACCCTGATCAAAAACTAGAAAACTTTTGAAAGATAGCAGAAAAAAACAAGAAATGTGGCAAAAATTCAGTGAAAAAAACATTACAATATCATTTTGCACTCATATAAGACATCAAACATTTGAGGAACAGAAAGCATATGTATAAATCCGTGAAACATTTGGCAGCTGATATGACTCTCAAAAATATGAACTCTTGGAAAAATTCGGAAACGACGTCAAATGCCTACAAAATTTCCAGATCTTGTCAAGCCAATAGTAAGAGATTTTTTCCTGAAAGGTGGCACTTCTAAATTAGCTCCAGGATAGAGAAACACAATAACAAGAAATAAAGTCAAGAAATAAAGAAGACTATTATGTGATACAATGTCACATTTGTACAAACGATACATCTCTTGCAACCCATACGTGTCATTTTCTTCATTCTACCGACTTAAGCCATTTTGGGTTGTTACTCCAAGAAAAAGGGACAGAGAAATATGTGCATGTAAAAATGTGAAAACATTAACATGCTTGCTTAAACGCTTTGGAGAAAAGGAGTCAAGAATGTTCAAACATGTTGTTGGTCACATCAATTAAATTTTCATTCATTTCTACGAAGTGATTTGAAGCAACAGGTTTTCAAAGGAAATGATGGAGACATGCCTGATGTTGCACCGGTTGACTTAAACGGTGACTCAAGTGATGAACATGACCAAGATGACATTGACATGAAGGTGATGCCGACTGAAATGGATTACAATGGTTTTATCAAAAGATTGAATGAATGCAAATCATTTGATGAAGTGGTTGATAAATGTTGTGGTGCAGTGTATGCATTTGGCAAAGACACACAAACAGACGAAATACGAGTAAGATTGATATAAGAGCTGGCTTTACACAAGGACCATTATTTGTCAGATTCAAACATTGCTTCACTCAATGACAACATCCAGACAGTTGTTGATTTTTTGTCACAAACTTGGACCATTATATTCCCGATGTTCACATAAGTGATAAAGATACCCTGGGAGAGTTGTTCAAACTGGACGTTATGTCATTAAGTAAACCAAAATCATACATGGGTATGTGGCAGCTTCTTGCTCTTTCTAGTGTTTTAAAAATGCCTCTTTCGTCTGTTTATCCAAACATTCCAAACTGCCACGAAAGAGTTATCTTGAATCAATTGATTCAACCTAGAGTTAAGTTAACAAACAGTGTTGGTGCTCTTTTGTGGGTCTCTACTAACATAAGCCCCAAATCATTGTATTGGCGCCCTGACCATTTTGTTCCCCTTCTGAGTTTCAATCACTAAGCGTATTGAATTTATAATCCTTTCGAATAAATATATTGTAATTACTCATTCCTGTAACAGAAAATTCATTCCTGTTACGTCCACTCATTCCTGTTACACAAACTCATTCCTGTTAAAAATGACTTTTTCATTTTTTTTCATGATATATATAAATACTTGAAAGGAAATACTATTTGTGGTGGTTTAACACTTATATACCTAGACTATGGTAAACAATTTTTATTTTTGTCATTTTCCTACAATTTTTTGGAGATGATGATTGCTCAAAAATATCCTTTGTTTTCAAAAACTGATTTCTGAATGCCTTTTGTAAAACAATAAATGTCATTTTGTTGTCAGAATTGGTATCAATGCTCTGTGTTTATTCTTTTCCAATGTTTTATTTCAACAATTGTCCTAAAATGTGTTAACTTATGTAATGTGACATAAATTTTAAGCGTAACAGGAATGAGTCATATGTGGATCGTGATTCACAAATACTTGAATAAGTGACCACTGAAACTCATTAAGCCCTGTTATTACAATATTATGTGGCATACATATCACAAAAAAGCATACACAAAATAATGAGTATGTTGGAAAGACTTGACGTTTTAAAAATTTGAGGACTCGAATTTGGCGTTTTTCTGAGAACGGTCGATATACATTTTAATTTCATGGAGAGAATGTCTTACATCTCCCAAGTCATTATTAGTGCTCGTAAGTTCAATTGTTTGTCGCAATGACTCGGGTTTTTCTTGATCTACTCTTTCTGTCATTTTCCGGACAACATGTGCTCAGAATCAGATTTGTCCAGAGAAGTCGGACTTCCTCTTTGAGGATGATATAGAATATGAATATGAAAAATCCCTGTAAAGTGATAAAAATGACAAACAAGTAGGTGAAAACCGCCAGAGATGTCAAGATAGCCAGAAATCCAAAAGCCCAAGCCAGGCCAAGAAGCGTTGCAATAGAAAAAGTCCCTTTTAATTGGCTCTTTATCTGTTTTCTCCTTGAGGGCAACAATTCAAAGCTTGGCCCTCGAAGAAGATAATAAACTACAGTACCAAATGCGATATAGTTACAGATCATTATGAAACTTACAGGCAGGAGAAATACAAAGAAAACTGCAGGTCTTTTAATCCAACAAATATTATCATATAAAAGGCCGTAGTTTTCGAACATTGGGACTGCAGCGGTGATTGATACAATGATAGAAGGAGTGCCCCACGATATCAAAGCAAATTTTAAAAGGTAATTTTTAATGTCGGTGATAAAGACCTGAATTATTGACAGGTACAGGTAATATGCGTCACATCCCATCCAGAGAAGAGATGATAGCATAAAATAATGTAAAAGCATCGCTACACACTTGCACAGAATACCATCATTATTGATTAAGTGCACAGTTATTGCGTTTGCTATAAACACAATATTCATCATCAATAAGGCTGAACATATATTTATCAAAATATTTGAAGGTAGAGAAATTCGAAGCCTCGAGAACTTTTGGTATGTGTTAAGTAGAAACAGTAAGGCTGCTGCAGACATGGAACATCCTATAATTGAGAACAGACTCAAGAACCTGTCATGTGCGATAACCGGATCATCCAAAGCCATTATAAGGCCAAAGTTCGAGAAGTGATTACAGCTGCACGTTACAAAACTATTACCAACTTCCAAAACTGAGCAACCGTGTCCGTCCCAATTTCCAAATTCCCCGTTTTTATTTTTAGTCTTCGGATTCCAGAAAACACATTTTGGTGACATTCTTGCTTTCTGATATGAAAAGGTGAGGGTGATTTCCTCATTTAGATTGTTAACTGACACACCTGGTACGCTGATGGATACAACATTGGTGTTTATTTTTTTGACTGCACTGTTTAGATTCATTCCAATATGTTTTACATCTCTGTACACTGCCACGGTAATTCGGTCCACTTCATATTTCTCTTCAACCGATAACGACTCCATTATAGCTCTTATTGACAGAAGTGCAGATAATGTATTTTCTTTGGTGCCCTGGTATTCCTGTATGGTTCCTTTTACAAATGAGAGAGATAGCTGACCACGACGTTGACTAGCCCTTTCATAAACCATCAAGTAGTCCCAGATTAGTGTTTTGTTCATTGAAACGCCTTTGACTAAGACAGCAATGTTTGTCGATGAAAATTCAAAGGAAGAATCTCCAATTAATGGAACTCTAGCTGCCATTCTCTCCACGTAATCTGAAAGGTTTCGTCGAGATTCAGTGTCAAATTTGTTGATGCAACACTCCGTGATGTTGTTGATGGCTTTCAGAACGTGTTTAGCTGTTGTCTCTGTCAAATCTTTGATTGGCATTTGTGTTATATTGTCAAGTTTGGACATGAATTCATGAGTAGTGAAGTGTTGTAAATCTGCATCCATTTTCTTGAAATCATCTGAAAATTGACAAACATACAAAAATACTCTTTGTAGTGTGATAAATGAATAGACAACAAGGAATAAACAATCGTTATTATTACAATTGTTAATTCATCTCAAGTACTAGTATGGGTGTTTTTGTCCGTTATGTGCGTAATTGTTGTTAAGACTTCGTGTTCTTATCAACTTATTATCGAGCGATCTCTAAAAGCAAAATATATAGGACATAGGACTATATCAGGATTATGCTCTTTATAAGCTCCATATATGATGATGATGATGATGATAACCCCTCTCCTTACATTCAGTCAGTGATTTGACCAAACTAATAATAATAATAATAATAATAATAATAATAATAATAATAATAATAATAATAATAATAATAATAATAATAATTATAATAATAATAATAATAAATGGCATTTATATAGCGCTTTACCCCGTTGTCACATAGCGCTTTACAGTGATATACAACAAAACATATTACAGTAAGACAAGTGTGAAGGAAACGTGATACGAATTCAATTTAACAACAAAATATGAAAATAATATTGCAACATTATGACGTAAAAAGATACAACTTAAAGCGAGATTTGAATATTGTCAACGAATCCGAGCATCTCACGTGTGATGGGAGAGAGTTCCAAAAATGGGGGGCCGAAAATTGAAAAGACTGTTCACCTATTTTACGCAATGGCTTAGGTTTGACAAGGATTGATTGGTCATTGCTTGATCTCAAGTTTCTATTGGGGACATATATGTTTAGAAGGTCTTTAATATAGGAGGGACTGTTCGTGCTCAGGGATTTGTAGACAACAATACAAATCTTATAGGCAACACTTTTTTCCACAGGAAACCAATGTAACTCACGGAGAAGAAGAGTTGCTGACGGGTATTTTTTGTTATTGCGTACAATGAGCCTAGCTGCGTTATTTTGAGCAACCTGAAGTTTGCTAATTTTGTCTTTAGCTAAATTCGCCCAAAGTGAGTTACAATAGTCCAATTTAGATAAAACCAGGGAATTAATTAAAAGTTCTGCTATATGCTTCGGTATTAAATTAAGAATTTTGCTTATTTTTTTTCATTTCTATGTGCATAGATTGTATGGTGTTATTCACGTGGCTTGTCATGGAAAGATCTTTATCAATGATGACGCCAAGGTTTTTTGCTTTATTTGAAAATTCTATTGTGCTATTTCCGAGAGTAATAGGTGATTTGTTTGCCTATCGGCCTTCCACACATTAAAATCTCAGTTTTACTATAATTTAATTTTAACTTATTGTGGTACATCCAATATTTAATCTCATTAAAACAGCTCGTAATTCGTTGTATTAAGAATTGTAAATTACTAAGGGGTGCTGAATCATATATTTGCGTATCATCTGCATAAAAATGATAACTCTGATTGAATCTGGATATCACACTAGAAAGGGGCTGCACATATACAGTAAAATAGACAGGGCCAAAAACAGAGCCTTGTGGCACTCCAAAATTTAGTAAAACTTGTTCTGACTGAACACCATTCACCACGACAGTCTGCCATCGATCCTGTAAATATGATGTAAACCATTTAAGGGCAATTCCTTTTATGCCGAACGTATTTTCTAGTCTTCTTAACAAAATGTCATGGTCAATGGTGGCAAAGGCATCTGAAAGATCTAAAAGGCATAATGCATTGGTATTGTTAGCATCAGCATTACATAACAAGTCATTAAAGATTTTAAGAAGCGCCGTTTCAGTATTGTGTTGACTGAAAGGGTTGTTCCAAACTGTTGTTCTTAAGATGAGATGTTAATTGTGTAAGAACTACCTTCTCCAAAAGTTTTGACAAAAAAGGTAAATTTGATACAGGACGATAATTGTTTAATATATTGTGGTCCAGTGATGGCCTCTTCAGAAGTGGTTTGACGAGGGACTTTTAAAGCACGATGGAACTTCGCCAGTCAGTATGGATGTATTTATGATTGGTGTAATGGATGGTAATAATGTATCGATGGAGCTGGCCAAAAGCTGTGCTGGAAGGCGATCAAAGTCGCAGGATTTATTGGGGGCTTTTTTTTATCAACTCGTTTATGAAACTAGGTGAAACTGGTTGGAACTTGTCTAAAGGGATGCCACAGAATGTATTTGTATCTATAAATGGTTCATGCCGATCTAGTTCTGAACGAATGTTATGGATTTTGTCTTTAAAAAAGTTGACAAATGTGTTTGGCAAGTCTCTTTGATTGGTTGTAGATGGTAATGAAGTGCATTTTTCACGTCCAAGTAGATCATTGCAGATGTTAAATAATTGTTTGCAAGATTTAGAATTTTCGAATTTTGAAAGAAAACACGGGGTCTTTGCCTTTTTTCTTGTTGTCTTCCAGGCACGAAATGTGTTCTTGAATATTTCACGATGAATCGTAAGGCCTGATGTTTTCAGCAGTCTTTCTGCTCTCCGACACTTCGTTTTAGCTTCTTTAACGTCCGACGTATACCACGGAGCATACTTGCGGTTGGTGACGGTCCTTGTTTGGAATGGCGCATGTTTGTCAAGCGTTTCGATAAGACAACTATTATACCTCAACTCCGCAAACAAGTTGGATTGGGATCATTAATCCTATTTTGAACGCCTCACCACCAGCATTTGTGGAAGAGAGTCCTTGTCTATTCTCAATTGTATTTAGAAATATTGATGAATTTAGGGGGTGAGGGAATGGGGGAGGTTGTGGGATTTCGGTGGAATCCCTATAGGATTCAAGAGGATTCCGGTTTTCGGATACACACTTGAAAGTGGTCTATTGGAAGCCCCATCCCCTTTAAATGAACCAAAAGCATAACAATAAAACTTACTGTCAAATAAAACTGTCATTCTGGCATTTTTCCAATGTCCGTTTTGAATAATAACTGACGTACATACACAATGTATCAGGAGTATATCAAATTTCACTTCCAATATCAACGTGGTCTTGGCGTCTGATGACTCCTTTGTGGCATTCCCACACTTCAAAATGATGTTTTTCACCAGACTCGTATAATTACTTAAATGACAACTGACTTCCACATCTTGTTCTCCCACAATCTTGACATCACTACTTCTTATAGATGATCTTACTTGGCCGTCCGCAGTGACACTTATCTCAGGAAAGGAAGGGCAAGGCACTGAAAATAAAGTAAAACTGAACATTCCGAGCTAGAATGAGACCGACATACTAAACCAGAATAATTAGATTTAACTTATTTACATGAATTTATACTACTCAATATACAAATCAAATTCATATATTTTATTTCTTTCACATTATACATACTTATACCACCTATTTATTTGCTTACTTATAATCATGTCTGCTCAACCCGTCTGTACAAAATTATTATTACTATTATTACTATTATTATTATTATTATTATTATTATTATTATTATTATTATTATTATTATTATTATTATTATTATTATTATTATTATTATTATTATTATTATTATTATTATTATTATTATTATTATTACCTGTATCTGCATTATACAAAACATTGTAAGAAACATCCCCTTCTGAGTAGTCATATTCGTATCTTGTGAATTTGGGTGCAGTATGATTACTACCAACGGCCAAGGTGCACATATATGCAGATCTAACATCAGAAAACATTTATGGGCCAATTTTAACATTGTTTTAATGGATAATATTTTGTGTCATTTATTTAAATTTTCATTTCAACAATGAACACGTAATGAAGTAGTTATCAGACAGCAAATAGGTGTACGTCGCTAATGGCCAACACATTTGTCATTTTTTTTCTTCACCTTTCTGTTTTAAAATCATGTTCTCTCTGATCTTTAATTGAACTGTTTTGTGAGTTGTTTCTTTAAGACTTTATAAAATATCACACAAAGCTTCTTTTCATTAAAAAATATTCAGTGGCAAAAAATTGTCTTTGCTTTTTACTGTCCAACTAATTCTTTTCGATATTGTTAATGTTTTGAACTGATTTTGTCAGCACCCTTGCTTAAAAATGTCTTAAGTCTCGGAAGTGATGAAAATCCCTCGCAAAGTCCCAGGTTTGACAGTTTTTTTTTCAAAGATAAGTGTGATTTAAATCGATGGATATTTGAAGGACGAATTTTCTGGCCAATATTTTTAATATGGATTTTTCCAGAATCCGGCAGTATTGGTGGCGTGACATAGGCAGGCCTGACACCAAGTTTAGAGTTCACCGTCAGGCGCCGATGAGATGACAAGAATGTGGGCGGAGTGGAGATTTGGTGGTAAAATTAACAGGAGCGTATCCAGCTCTGTACATTATGGGGTGCATGATGATTCGCAATCTATCAAATATTCACAATCATTGATTACAGTACGAGTAACAATTTTAAGTATTAGCATGTACACATATCTAACGTAAATTAGATTATTTGGGACCTGGTAATTCAGTATGTACAGTGAAAAAACCGGCTGGTATTCGTCCAGCCTGCCCATTATTACCAGGCACCAATGAGGACGCCTGTCACGGTCACCTATTGTGTACAACCTCCATTGTCAAAGCCGGTTGTGTTGTTTAAACAAAGCTAAATGGATTGCAAATGGCAATAATGGACAGTCTATCTCTGAACAAAATTAAACACATAGTAGGTGATGACTAAATTAAGGAAGAACAGCAGTTTAGTATGCAACCAAAACGAAAGGCCGTGTTTCTATTGTCGAAAGGTATT
>NC_088371.1:1210958-1213458 GCF_034508935.2 Berghia stephanieae | reverse complement strand
TTCTACTACTACTACTACTACTACTACTACTACTACTACTACTACTACTACTACTACTACTACTATTCTATTACTACTACTACTACTACTACTACTACTACTACTACTACTACTACTACTACTACTGCTACTACTAATACTATTACTACTACTACTACTACTACTACTACTACTACTACTACTACTACTACTACTACTACTACTACTACTACAACTTCTAATTTTTTTAAAAATTGAGCATTAATATAGAGCAATATCCACTTAACGTGCTCAATGCGCTTTATAAGGGGTCCCTGGTCAACAGCAACATTTAACATGTAGGACGAGACATGACGCCTGTTAGGCGATATTACAAATTTTTGGACAAAGACAACGCTGTTAACGGCCAGGTACTCATTTTACACCTGAGTACGGTGAGATAATGTGAGTAAAGAGTCTTTTCCAAGGACTCAACTATGCGCCGAGCGAGGCTCGAACCCAGGACCTTCCGAGTTTCATACCATAAGACGACATAGCCCCACTACTACTACTACTACTACTACTACTACTACTACTACTACTACTACTACTACTACTACTACTACTACTATTACTACTTTGACTACTGCTACTACTACTCCTAATAGTAATAATAATAATAATGATAATAATAATAATAATAATAATAATAATAATAATAATAATAATAATAATAATAATAATAATAATAATAATAATAATAATAATAATAATAATAATAATAATAATAACACGCTCTGAAAGAAGTTCGAAAAGTCATTCCAAAACCAACGACTCATATTGAGAATGCAATCCCTAGAGAAATCGCCTATGCAGATGATGTCGATTTTATTGGATCAACACCAGCAAATATAGACATCATACAAAATACCCTCATGAAATATAACCTCCAAGTCAATGCCAATAAAACCGAATTTACAACAATATCGAGGAACAAAGAGGAATGGAAAAGAACAAAGAAAGTCGGCTCACTAATTGGAGACACCGAGGATGTACAAAGAAGAAAACAGCTATCAAACGCCGCACTCAGTAAACTCACCAATGTATGGATTAGAGGTGACAAAATAAAGAGAAAAACCAAACTGAAACTGTACCATGCTCTTGTAAAACCGGTACTTCTGTATAACTGCGGCACTTGGGCGTTGACAAAATCCGAAGAAGAACATCTGGATGCCTTCCATCGCACACAGCTAAGAAGGGTACTGGACATCAAATACCCCAAAAAGATCTCAAATGAATCACTCCATAAGATCACAAAAGAAAGACCAATCTCCCTTGACATTTTACAACAACGATGGCAACTTTTCGGTCACATACTACGCAGGGACAAAAACATACCAGCAAACCAAGCCATGTCGGGATACTTCCAAAAACACGGGAACCTTTTCAGAGGAAGACAGATCACAACACTCCCCGTGATCCTAAACAAAAACCTCACAACACTTGGACAAAGCATTAGTCTCATAACGGCAGGGGACCTTGAAAATCTGAGAACCCTAGCAGAGGACCGGCAATATTGGAGACACCTCACACAGGAGATACTGGAAACAGCCAAGGCGACCCGATCTTTCGGTCGAGACGCGAAAGGCATCTAAGTAAGTAAGTAAGTAATAATGATATTAATAAAAGTAATAATAATACTATAACCTCTATTACTACTACTACTACTACTACTACTACTACTACTACTACTACTACTACTACTACTACTACTACTTCTGATGATGATGATAATGATGATGATAATAATAATAATAATAATAATAATAATAATAATAATAATAATAATAATAATAATAATAATAATAATAATAATAATAATAATAATAAAAATACGACTACTACTACTACTACTACTACTACTACTACTACTAATACTACTACTACTACTACTACTACTACTACTACTACTACTACTACTACAACTACTACTACTACTACTACTACTACTACTACTACAACTATTACTAATACTACTACTACTACTACTACTACTACTACTACTACTACTACTACTACTACTACTACTACTACTATAATATTTTTTTTTAATTGAGCAATAATATAGCGCAACATCCACTTAACGTGCTCAATGCTCTTTATAAGGGGTCCCTGGTCAACAGCAACATTTAACATGTAGGACGAGACATGACGCCTGTTAGGCGATATTACAATTTTTCGGACAAAGACAAGACTGTTAACGGACAGGTACTCATTTTACACCTGAATACGGTGAGATAATGTGAGTAAAGAGTCTTTTCCAAGGACTCAACTATGCGCCGAGCGAGTCTCGAACCCAGGACCTTCCGATCCGAAAGCGAGTGTCACACCACTAGACCACATAGCCCCACTACTACTACTACTACTACTACTACTACTACTACTACTACTACTACTACTACTACTATTGCAACGACTACTTATTATTCTTTTTCTTCTTCTTCTTCTTCTTCTTCTTCTTCTTCTTCTTCTTCTTCTTCTT
>NC_088371.1:1209521-1210858 GCF_034508935.2 Berghia stephanieae | reverse complement strand
TCTCTTAACTTCGGTCTTCTTAATCTGCACCTTGCTCAATATTCGTCACTCACGTTCTTCTTCTTCTTCTCTTCTATCTTTTCATCTTCCTAGCTTCTTCTTCTTCTTCTATCTTCTGTCTTCTTCTATCTTCATATCTTCTACTTCTCTTCTTCTTCCTTCTTCTCTCTTCTTCTTCTTCTTCTTCTTCTTCTCTCTCTCTTCTTCTCTTCTCTTCTTTCTTCTTCTTTTCTTTTCTTTTATTCTTCATCTATCATTCTCTTCTTCTTCTTCTTTCTTCTTCTTCTCTTCTATTCTTCTTCTCTTCTCTTCTTCTTCTTCTTCTCTTCTTTTCTATCTTTCTCTTTCTCTCTTCTTCTCTCTCTTACTCTCTTCTTCTTCTTCTATCTTCTTCTCTCTCTTCTTCTTCTTTCACTTCTTCTCTTCTCTTTCATCTTCTTTCTTCTTCCTCTCTTCTTCTCTTCTTCTTCTTCTTCTTCTTCTTCTTCTTCTTCTTTCTTCTTCTTCTTCTTCTTCTTTCTTCTTCTTCTTCTTCTTCTTCTTCTTTTCTTCTTTTCTTCTTCTTCTTCTTCTTCTTATCTTCTCTTCTTCTTTCATCTCTTCTTTTCTTCTTCTTCTTCTTTCTTCTTCTTCTTCTTCTTCTCTCTCTTTCTTCTCTTCTTCTTCTTCTTCTTCTTCTTCTTCTTCTCTTCTTCTTCTTTCTTCTTCTTCTTCTTCTTTTCTTCTTCTTCTTCTTCTTCTTCTTCTTCTTCTTCTTCTTCTTCTCTCTTCTTCTTCTTACTTCTTTCTTTCTCTTCTTCATCATCTCTTCTTCTATCTTCTCTTCTCTCCTTCTTCCTTCTTCTCTCTTCTTCTTTTTCTTCTTCTTTCTTCTTCTTCTTTTCTTCTTCTTCTTCTTCTTCTTCTTCTTCTTCTCTTCTTCTTCTTCTTCTTCTTCTTCTTTTTTCTTTATTCTTTTCTTTTATTTTCTTCTATCTTTCTTCATTCTTCTTCTTCTTCTCTTCATCTTCTTCTTTCTTTCTTCTTCTTCTTCTTCTCTTCTTCTTCTTCTTTCTTCTTTTCTTCTTCTTTTCTTCTTTCTTCTTCTTTTCTTCTCTTCTTCTTCTTCTTCTTCTTCTTCTTCTTCTTCTTCTTCTTTTCTTCTTCTTCTTCTTCTTCTTCTTCTTCTTCTTCTTCTTCTTCTTCTTCTTCTTCTTCTTTCTTCTTCTTCTTCTCTCCTTCTCTCTTCTCTCTCCTTCTTCCTTCTCTTCACTTCTCTATCTCTTCTCATTACTTCTTCTTCTTCTTTTCTTCTTCTCTCTTCTTCTTTTCTTCTCTCTCTTCTCTTCTTCTTCTTC
>NC_088371.1:1144521-1204521 GCF_034508935.2 Berghia stephanieae | reverse complement strand
GGATGGATTCAGATGGGAGTTCTTTCCTGATAGTGTCAGTTCTTTCTTTAAAATATTGACCAAAGAATGTTGGTAGATCTTCACGATCGATTAACGCCGGGAGAGCAGCTTGCGTCTGTTGTCCCAGCAGTAATATTATAGTAGTAGTAGTAGTATTTTTAATTCAGAAAAGTGAGTGGAGCAGGCACTTATGTTGGTAACAACAAGATATGAAGTGAGTAGAAAAGTGCCAGAAGACAATAGAGAATAAAAAAATTTTTCGCGGCGGTGGTGGGGTTTGAACCTGCGACCTTATTGGTACGACAACTCCGCCTGGCAGGTGAGAGCGTGGCTCTACCGTGTGAGCTATCCACGAACACAAAAATATTCGTTTCAAACCCAAAGTCATTTCTAGATCCCTCTCTCACCCACTTCTTGAGATCGCCGATTCGTTCACCATCATCGCGAAGTAATTTTGACCAGCAGTTAAGCTTAATAGCCAATATTCTCATCACAAACATATAACATAGAAACGATTGAGACATTGAGTATGCTCCGGTGTATGGGGTGAATTTTTAATTCAGAAAAGTGAGTGGAGCAGGCACTTATGTTGGTAACAACAAGATATGAAGTGAGTAGAAAAGTGCCAGAAGACAATAGAGAATAAAAAATTTTTTCGCGGCGGTGGTGGGGTTTGAACCTGCGACCTTATTGGTACGACAACTCCGCCTGGCAGGTGAGAGCGTGGCTCTACCGTGTGAGCTATCCACGAACACAAAAATATTCGTTTCAAACCCAAAGCCATTTCTAGATCCCTCTCTCACCCACTTCTTGAGATCGCCGATTCGTTCACCACCATCACGAAGTAATTTTGACCAGCAGTTAAGCTTAATAGCCAATATTCTCATCACAAGCATATAACATAGAAACGATTGAGACATTGAGTATGCTCCGGCGTATGGGGTGAATTTTTAATTCAGAAAAGTGAGTGGAGCAGGCACTTATGTTGGTAACAACAAGATATGAAGTGAGTAGAAAAGTGCCAGAAGACAATAGAGAATAAAAAATTTTTCGCGGCGGTGGTGGGGTTTGAACCTGCGACCTTATTGGTACGACAACTCCGCCTGGCAGGTGAGAGCGTGGCTCTACCGTGTGAGCTATCCACGAACACAAAAATATTCGTTTCAAACCCAAAGTCATTTCTAGATCCCTCTCTCACCCACTTCTTGAGATCGCCGATTCGTTCACCACCATCACGAAGTAATTTTGACCAGCAGTTAAGCTTAATAGCCAATATTCTCATCACAAGCATATAACATAGAAACGATTGAGACATTGAGTATGCTCCGGCGTATGGGGTGAATTTTTAATTCAGAAAAGTGAGTGGAGCAGGCACTTATGTTGGTAACAACAAGATATGAAGTGAGTAGAAAAGTGCCAGAAGACAATAGAGAATAAAAATTTTTTTCGCGGCGGTGGTGGGGTTTGAACCTGCGACCTTATTGGTACGACAACTCCGCCTGGCAGGTGAGAGCGTGGCTCTACCGTGTGAGCTATCCACGAACACAAAAATATTCGTTTCAAACCCAAAGTCATTTCTAGATCCCTCTCTCACCCACTTCTTGAGATCGCCGATTCGTTCACCACCATCACGAAGTAATTTTGACCAGCAGTTAAGCTTAATAGCCAATATTCTCATCACAAGCATATAACATAGAAACGATTGAGACATTGAGTATGCTCCGGCGTATGGGGTGAATTTTTAATTCAGAAAAGTGAGTGGAGCAGGCACTTATGTTGGTAACAACAAGATATGAAGTGAGTAGAAAAGTGCCAGAAGACAATAGAGAATAAAAAATTTTTTTTTTTTGTATTTTGAATATTTTTGTGTTCGTGGATAGCTCACACGGTAGAGCCACGCTCTCACCTGCCAGGCGGAGTTGTCGTACCAATAAGGTCGCAGGTTCAAACCCCACCACCGCCGCGAAAAAATTTTTAATTCTCTATTGTCTTCTGGCACTTTTCTACTCACTTCATATCTAGTAGTAGTAGTGTAGTAGTAGTATAGTAGTAGTAGTAGTAGTAGTAGTAGTAGTAGTAGAGTAGTAGTAGTAGTAGTAGTAGTAGTAGTAGTAGTAGTAGTAGTAGTAGTAGTATTAGTAGTAGTAGTAGTAGTAACTAGTAGTAGTAGTAGTATAGTAGTAGTAGTAGTGTGTAGTATAGTAGTAGTAGTAGTAGTAGTAGTAGTAGTAGTAGTAGTAGTAGTAGTAGTAGTATAGTAGTAGTATAGTAGTAGTAGTAGTAGTACTAGTAGTAGTAGTAGTACTAGTAGTAGTAGTACTAGTAGTAGTAGTAGTAGTAGTAGTAGTAGTAGTAGTAGTAGTAGTAGTAGTAGTAGTAGTAGTAGTAGTAGTAGTAAAAGTAATAGTAACACTGCCTTTTGGTGCATTCCATTATTAAATGCTACATACATTTTTGTGTGTTAGTATTATAATTTGACTGGCGGATATATCGAGTTATTTATCTAAACGCATAGCATCACTATCTAAGTGAGACCTAATCTCTCAATTTGCGGTCCAAAAGTAACAACAAAGTGCTGAGTGAGGTCGACGTTATTCCTTTTATACAATGTCTGGGAGGGGAAGAGAGTGTACAGAGTTGGCGGATTACTTGGATCTATGATGATATTCAGTGTTAAATTTCAACGCATTAAAACATAATGCCGTATCAAACAAAATTGATTTAACATTTTTATGCGGTCAAGATAAAGTCGACCTTAACTGCAAATATACTTGCGCCCTATATCAGAAGGATATAAATATAAACAGAATGGTCAATTTTCATATCTGAGAGTAGTCTGGTTTATCCTGTATTCCACACAAACGTAGGCAGACAGAAAGACAGACTTGGTCCTTTTTATTAATATAAATTATTAGAAGTGTGGGTCAGGAAAGGCAAGCCTTGTCTGATCGCCGGGTTGGATCATCCTTCGTCTGGTTCCTATCCTGTTGCTGTTCCAGCACGATTGCATCCAAGCTGGTATCACCTTCAGGGTCATTGGGGCACGCAAGCTCCTGCACGAAGACTGCTAGAGTTATAGCCATCCTCAAACCAGGAAAACCAGCAACAGAGCCATCTAGCTATAGACCCATCTCTCTACTATGTTGCCTCTACAAACTACTAGAAAAAATAATATTAACAAGAATAACCCCTTACTTGAATCCTATAATCCCAATTGAACAGGCAGGGTTTCAACGAAATAGATGCACAACTGAGCAGGTCTTTGCCCTCACCTCCTCAATTGAAAATGGATTTGAAAATAATTTAAAAACAGGCACAGTGTTTATTGATCTCTCTGCTGCGTATGACACAGTGTGGACTGGTGGCTTGATGCTGAAACTTGCAAAAATAATCCCATGCAAAAAAATCTTGAAACTGCTCTCATACATGACAGGACCTAGGAATTTCAATGTGGTACTTGGTGGCAACACCAGCAAAGTCAGAGGAATAAAAAATGGGGTACCACAAGGCTCATTCTTAGCACAAGCATTGTTTAACGTCTACATAAGCGAAATGCCTACTGATAAAAATCCTAAATACCTCGGAGTGACACTGGATAGACGGCTGTCCTATAGAACCCATCTTGAGGGTACAGCAATAAAGATAGGGAAACGAAATTGTCTACTCAGAAAACTGGCAGGAACAACGTGGGGAGTATCGCAAACTCTTCTTAGAACATCAACCCTGGCCCTTTGCTACAGTGTGGCAGAATATTGTGCTCCTGTTTGGACGAGAAGTGCCCATACAAACCTTATTGAATTGAAACTAAGAGACTCGATGCGAACAGTAACTGGATGCCTGAAATCAACCCCAACACAATGGCTGCCAGTCATGAGCGCTATAACACCGCCCCACTTGAGGAGAGAGGATGCAACACAGAAATGGATATCCAGAGCTGAAGGAGATAGTGGAACTCCTCTGCAAACCATACACAAAACTGCGGCCCCAACATCAAGACTAAAATCTCGTTCACCTTTCTATCTATCAAAGAAAGAAAACTACAACACACAAGAAGCCTGATGCGAGGAATGGAAAAGGAATAAACCAACAGGAGGGGAACTAATTGAAGATCCCTGTAAAAGTCTGCAGGTCTACAGGATCAACCAAGAAAATACTGGGTAGCTGCAAATAGACTACGGTCAAAACATACAAGAACAGCTGCACAAATGGGGGCTTCAAGAATCACCAACGTACCCAAAGTGCAACCAAGCACCACAAGATGCAAACCACCTTGTACTAGATTGCCCAGAGACAAAACTGGAAAGGGGGTTTGAAACCATCAACAAATGTGATGATGACTTCCGAACCTGGATTGATACCTTGAACATAGAAGTGTAGCCGAACGATACTACTACTACGATTAATATAAATGGGTCATATTTACCCGTTTATATATCCTTTACATGATTGGCTCATTGAGGCATTTTTAAAATTTAATTTTTAGCATCTGATTCACCCAGACAAAATACCGTTGTGAGACTGCAGGTCAAAAATATTACCTTTCTTTACGATGTCCCATGTGCCTTTGTCACGAAATATCAAGCTTTGCCCACCCAACTGTTTACAAGCGTCAAATGCAGAGAGACAGGACTTCTTCTCTCTAACAAAAGATATATACTTGTTGGCCTCTGGGAGATGAATCCAGTCCTCTCGGCGACATTCTTTCCCTGTATTGTAAAGTTTCAGTGTTAATGATTTTTATATCGTAAATATATATTGTTAGAGACATACTAAACATGTAACCCACAACCCTTTTGCACCATCACCATCTTCTGGTTGTATCACACCACTATATTACGACGGTCGAGCTAGGCGACGAAATCGTTACGACATTGAGATTCCTGACCGCTTGAGTTAAAATTGTGAATGATGATCAGGAACTGCAGGTAATGCTATGTTGTCATCCATTTAATAATTTACATTCCTGGTGGAACATAGGGCTTCATTACATCTCCACCGTATTCTGTTCCCGGTCTTCTTCTTCACCTCTCCCCAAGACATTCCAGCCAACTTCACCTCTTCCTCACAAGACCTTCACATCCTATCTTTGGTCTCTTAAATTTCCTTTACCCCTGAAGGGACATCTTGTGATGTATGTTGTTCATTTTCTGAGAGTGTGACCAATCTATTTCCATTTTCTTAGTTTACTTTTGTCCATCATCTCATGCCATCCGATACCGAATATGTTTCGAAGATATATGTTTGTGAAGGTTTGATTTTTTTTTTACAAAGAGTTTTGGTTAATCCCCATGTTTCTAAACCATGCTTTTACGTTAGTGTTGTATATTCTAATATGATTTTCAATTATATATTTGATGATTTCCATATATGTCTGAGGGTGATAAATGCATATCGTGCTTGACCTATTCTAACATATATGCCTTCATCTATCCCTAGAGTTGTTGAAACAATGCTACACAAATATGTAAATTTGTCAACGTCTTCGGGTTTGTTTCCATTTACTGATATGGGTGTTTTGTTGTTGTTCAATAATCTAATTGCCTCTGTTTTCTTGTGTTTATTCTTAAACCAGTCTGTGCTGCTTTACTGACAAATGTGTCGATTTTACTATTGTAAATTTTGATGGATTTATGAAATAAACAAATGTCATCGGCAAAAAAGGTCTTCTCCCTATCCATACTATCAAATGCCTTTTCAAAGTCAATAAAATTCATAAAAGGTGGTAATTGTAAGCCAAGAGACTGTTCAATAATCCAGAGCGTTGCTATGTTTCCCATCAAATAGAGTTTTCAGCCTTTCTAAAATCACTCGAGTGAAAACTATGATAGGAATTAAAAGGAGCATCATGCTTTTTCGCTTTTTCTTACAATCCGCTAAGTCTCCCTTTTTGGGAGCTTGAAAACATATCCTTTCCAATCTTTGGTATTAGGTTTTAACTCAAAAATAGAGTGTGCATGCAACATATCCATTGTGGTATTTAAATTCGTTTTGGGGGCCTCTGGTTGCATTCCATCTGGTCCTGGATTTTTTTCCAATTTTCATTCCTTTATTGCTTTGTAAATGTCTATTTTTAATGGGGGGGGGGGGGGGGGGGCGGTGCAGTGTTTATATCTAAACTTGTTTTGGCTGGCTCTCTTTCTTGGGTTGCTTCAGTTGGAGTCCAATTTAGGAGTTCTCTGAAATGTTCCATCCAACGAGTTCTCTATCCTATTTCTCTTGGCATAGGTTTACCGTTTCTATCATTCAGTTAGTGCCCTTGCCGTTTTCTTAGCTCAAAGAGTTTTGGTGATATTGTACTATGTTTTAAATTCTCTTTTGTTACTGCTTCTTCTGATTTAGTAGATAAGTAATTGGAGTACTTTCGTCTTTCCTTGAACTTCACTTGAAATTTTTGTTTACAATGTTGTATTCATTTTTTAGATCTTTCTTTTCTTCGTTATTCTGACACAGATTTATTTCCAGTTTGAGCGTTTCCTTTCATCTGCGTGATCCCAGGTTTTATTTGAAAGCCAAACTTTGTCATGTCTTGATTTTTATACTAAAGGTTTTTAGGCATGCTTCATTCCAGGTGTTTTGCAGACAATTCCAGCGTTCTTTTAGTCTTGTTTCCTTGACAAAATGTTCTAAAAGCTCGAATCTATTTCGTAAGCAGATGCCAAATTTATTTTTGTATTGTTCTTTAAGGTTTTGGGGTTTTGAATTAGTTGTAGAATCGCAATTATTTTTGTTTGTCTTCGTTTGAGCTTAAACTCTTAAAATTAGGTGATAATATGAGACTCATCAAAACTGCATCTAGTACCGGTGGACATAAAGTTTCGTCTTCACTTTCTCCATATTGTGAAGTGGTCAATTTGGTTTTCAGTGTCTTCATCGGGTATTATCAATGTTCAAAATGTGGATTTTTTATTTCGACACCGCCACCAATTATCCAGACGTTAAATGCCTAGATATCGACAAATGATTCACCATTTTTATTCATAGTACTCATGTTTGTATGTCCATAATGTATTCGTTTCCTCTGTCATTTGATTTTATTTTTACATTAACGGTACCCATCATCATTTTCGTGTATTTGGCAGGAGCTTTATCAATTGTGATTTGAAATATATCATAAAACTTGTATTTACTATCTGTGTCTGAATTATTGATGGATGCATAGAATTGGATGAAAGTGACACTTCTCCCTCTGGAGTTAATCCTAGCTGACAAGATCATCCAATGAGTGATTGAGCATGGTCTGGGTCATCATGTTGGAACTCCATCTGTGTGGTTACAAGTCTTTCTTCATGACCTGCATACATATTCTGTTCTCCAAATGAGAGCGTGGAATGTCCTAATCGATTCCAATGGCTCTCACATATTCTAAATAGCTCTATTCCTTACCGGTTTATATTTCTTGCTACGTAACCTGACTTCACTGTCTCATACATAGTACGAACCTTCCTGGTTCCAATCATTGTTTTGGTCCTCATTGGGAATAGATGTGTCGGAGATCTGGCTTCCTTGTAGATTTTACCTGACCTCGTCATACTTCCTCCCATTCCCATCGGATCTGCCGGGGAGGCATCTCCTCGATTCAAGCCAGTGATTACAATATGGTGTTCTTCTGAAGTTTCTAATTTCCGTAGCTTTGTATTTTTCTACAGGTTGGGGCTGGCAATCCTACTTCCAACCCATCTCTGTTTTTCGGGCTTGAGACCAGTAAGTCCACGTTGGAAATGCTCTAGACGGAGATAGACTATGGTATGGTACCAATTAAAGTTGGTCACGACAACTAATCCATAGCCATCTTCAATGCATAACTACAAGCTGGGATTGCTGGCATTTCAGATAGATAATATTTAACATAATGTTCTTACAAAGTGATTCGCAGAATTTCATTCAACACTATACAATGCCATATATTTTAACTCAGTTGAGTCGGAAAATATATGAGAAGTTTTCATAATCCAGTCAGCACCAAAACTTCGACTCGTCAGGGTGTATTCAAGATAGCTATACTACTCGACACATTGACATCTCATTTGGATTAAAGTTATGTTTGGTCAACAAACACATTCGCGACAATTATTAGTGGGTTAAATATCGCAAGTTTGAAAAATCCCTTTTTCTTATCAAAGAAAAATTCTTAGTATGCGTATGAAATCATACATGGTGATCGGATTTGGTTTATTACAGATCAGTTGAAAACTACAGGAACAAAATAATATTTGGAAGAAAAATAAAAATTCAATCAATGTTACGACGTTTAGCACTCTCATTTTACTCTGAAGAACATATAAAAATATTGGTCAGAAACCTTGACCTTCAAATATCATTTTTTAGAGTTTTAACAACGGGAGGGTCATTTTAATCGATATTTGAAGGACAGATCTCTGACCAAAATTTGAAAATTGGAGGACCTGTTTCTTCAGATAAAGGCAACATTGTTGATATGCAGGACTATCGACCTTAACCAAATGCTTTTTTACGCAATTGTGTTTTACCTAGAGTGACGACTGGCCAGAGGAAGAGAAGTGTGTATAACAGATGTGTAATACACATCATATCTCTGTGTTGGATATCACTATTCAATCTGTAAAGAGAACAATAAATAATTGTATGGTAACATCCCATAACGAAGTCTACTTTCTTCTATCAAACATTTGTGAGGATTGTTTATGGTCTTGATGGCGTACTAATTCTGATGATATGCATGTAGCCATAGACATCTAAAGTACTTGCCTTTCAGCCCCACTGTTTGTGAACATTTATAATAATATTTTGACACATTGTTGAATGGGGAACTGGCATCGTGACACCTGTCTTGTCTATGTTACAACAACAACTAACTCTCCGATAGTTTGAAATACTTTTTTATAATGAAATTTGCTTTAAATATTCAAAGACAAAACACAGTTTTGATTGAAAAAGTAAATGCAAAGTTCAATTAAATATCATTTCAAAGCAGCGGAGAGTCAGTTCTTGTTATAACAAAGACACGACGAACCAAAAAGTGAATAACTCAATAGTGATATATATATATATATATATATATATATATATATATATATATATATATATATATATATATATAATGGATGACATTGTGTAATGATGTAACTAGTGTGCATATGTGAGAGTGTGTTTATGTCAATATATTGTATTGTTATAAATGTGTATCCAAATGACAAATTGAGGACAAATTTAGAGGACAATAAAGATATATTATCATTATTATTACTATTAGTATTGTTATTATTATTATTATTATTATTATTAATATTATTATTATTATTATTATTATTATTATATTATTATTATTATTATTATTATTATATATATTATTATTATTATTATTATTATTATTATTATTATTATTATTATTATTATTATTATTTATTTATTATTATTATTATTATTATTATTATTATTATTATTATATATTATTATTATTATTATTATTATTATTATTATTATTATCATTATCATTATCATTATTATTATTATTATTATTATTATATTATTATTATTATTATTATTATTATTATTATTATTATTATATTATTATTATTATTATTATTATTATTATTATTATTATCATTATTATTATTATTATCATTATTACTATTATTATTATTATTATTATTATTATTATTATTATTATTATTATTATTATTATATTATTATTATTATTATTATTATTATTATTATTATTATCATTATTATTATTATTACTATTATTATGTCAAATCTGTTTTGCAAATCTTAAACATTTTTAAAAGGAACTGAACACTCTAAAGTAAAAATGGCACTTCTCCGCGTAAAACAATATCCAAAAATTTCCAGGGCATTCAACAATAAAAAGGGAATACAAAAGAGGTCAAACGATCTAAAATACAATGAAATATGGAACAAATTAAGTAGCCCGTAGACCTTGAAAACCAAATATAAAACATACACAAAATGATATGTAAATAAATGTTGAGTTGTGTAATTAAATACATGCAAATTGGTGCTGTGAGAATTTTTGTTCCAGGAGAAGAGGTTGTGATATGTATTATCAGAGCAGAACATTATTGACTGTGAGAGGTTTTGATCGAGGAAAAGAGGTCCTCATATGTGCATACTCAGAGCACTATCGATGGGAAGAGTTTTTGATCGAGGAAAAGAGGTCCTTATATATGTATACTCTAGGACAGAGCACTATCGACTTTAACACCATAAGTACTCGAAATTTAGCCATGGAGACACTAACTGTTGTAGATTTGGATCACAAAAGAGACAAAGAAGATTTTACTTTGAGTATTCTTTCTAAAGCTTTAATCAACTTTTGACACAAGCAGGCATCTATAACAAAAAGAGAAGAACAAAACGTTAGATGTACAAGACAAAAAATATATCCAAAATCACCACATTCTCCGCGGCTTTTAATTCAAATCAACAGTATCATTATGTGGGTCCACTTCTTAAATTATAACTTCTCGTTCTAATGAAGGGAGTCTTGGCAGGTTTGATGACTGGTTCAGACAGAGAACGATTTTCTGACAAAGAAACAGAATCGGGTGGATTGTCAGACACAAGGTTGGTAACATCCGGTGTTTGATCTGGAGCAGTGACGACATCGGGCTCTACAGTCAACTTTGTCTGATTATCAGGGGTTAGATCAGAAGCTTTAGCACCACTCGGTGTACCAACTGGCGTGGGTTCAATCTGCCTTTCATTTCCAACAGGAGCTAGATGCCTTAAGGAAACAGTTGATTCTCTGCCATCTGGTAAATGGACATGAGCGTATTGTGAGTTCGCTTCGAGTAGATCAACTTCATCCACAATCGGGTCATACTTTGATGTCCTTATATGGCGTCTGAGGTAAACATGCCCAGGCGATAGGAGCCAAGAGCGACGAGTATACTGGAACATGCGTTCATGCGGTGTAGCATTTGTTTCAGTGCAGAGAAGCGAACGAACAGAGTGCAGGGAGTCCTGTAGAACCAGTTCCCACTGGTTGATAGACAGTCCTTTGGATTTGAGAGAGAAAGAGAGAGAGAGAGAGAGAGAGAGAGAGAGAGAGAGAGAGAGAGAGAGATTGCTTTCCATATTGTGTTGTTGAGTCGTTCCACTTGCCCATTCCCTCTAGGGTTATATGGAGTTGATCGGCGAGTTGCTATTCCTTTTTCGTGGAGAAATAACTTCAATTCCTCTGACATAAATTGAGGACCTCTATCAGAATGTACATAGTGAGGCATGCCAAATATTAAAAACATTTGGTTCAAGCAGTAAATTACAGTGGTTGTAGTCATGTCGGCACATGGGAAGGCAAATGGGAATCGGGAATATTCATCAATCGGTGTTGATAAGTATCTATTCCTAGTATAGGTAGGCAGTGGCCCCTTAAAGTCAATACTAAGCCTTTCCATTGGCTGGGTGGATATGATGAGGTTGGGCATTTGTTTTGGTTTGTAAAATCTAGGATTGATTTCAGAGCAGACTGGCCATCCAGATGTCATTTTCTTTATTTCCTCAACACTGTAAGGTAAGTTCTTTGCTCGTACAAAATGAATCATTCTAGTCACTCCTGGGTGACTGAGGGCTTCATGAAGGTGTTTTAAATGGTCACAAGAAGCAACACTGCATGTAGCTCGAGAGAGTGCGTCAGCAGCATGGTTTTCAGGCCCGGGACAGTAGATTACATAGTAGTTGTAACAAGATATTGGACAGCAGTTCCTGAAATTAATTGATACACACTTTCCAAAACGCCACATGCTACATAAAATTATCAACAGGAATACCATAAAAATAAGCTACTCGTATATGCGCAACATAGAACAAATAATTTCAAGCCACAACAAAAAAAATATTAATAAACCACCGACAAGAGCAAAACCCACCCACCAGAAAATGCAACTGCAGAAATAAGGAACATTGTCCGCTAAACAAACAATGTATAGAATGAAGTTTAATTTACCAAGCCACAGTCACCAAACAAAAACAAACAATGAAAGAAAAATATGTAGGACTAACGGGAAATAATTTCAAAATAAGATACAACCTCCACACCTCAACATTTAGAAACACTAACAAAAAATTCCACAAAATTTAGCTAACATATTGGGAAATTAAAAGACAACAAACTATATCACAACATGTCATGGACGATTTTATCTAAAGCAACAGGATACACACCAACATCAAAACAATGTAGCTTATGTCTGGAAGAGAAATATACTATAATCAAACACCCTCATGGAGCCACACTCAACACGAAAAATGAGATGTACAATACGTGTCCACATCGCCGGAAGTTCTTATTAATCAACTACAAACCGGAACCACTTCCCACAATAGACAACAAACCAAATTCATGTAACACACAGTCCTAACGATGGCTGATTAGGCCTGAAACATCGATATAGACTGACTCCAATATTGTGGTAAATATCAAAATAATAATTCGCTGAATTGCTACATGTCGAGCAGTATCCGTACCATATTTGTATCAAACGCGATTCAATATATATATATATATATATATATATATATATATATATATATATATATATATATATACATATGAGTTATCACTTTTGAAAGTGAACTTGATAATGAATCGTCTTCAGTTGTAGATATAAATAACTTTTTTGCTGTATTCTTCTTTAATGTTATGAAATCTCCATTAAACTGATATAAATGGTCGTGATATAATTTTAAAACATTGTAGATGCGTGCCAATACTTTTTTCTCATAGAAAAAATATATGTAAACCTTTAAAAACTTTATTAGTGTCATAACATGCTTCATTTATTATACATAAACATAATTTCCAAAGGATGTAAACTTATTTCAATTGATTTCCCTTTAATCCACCTCCCCTCCCCCCCACCAAAGGTGAATAAATCTTTGAAGCCCTGGGTAAAAAGTTGGAAAAATTCTAGTTTTGTAAATAGTTGGGGATGGTGCGGAAGTTGAAATTAGTTACATGACATTATAGATGGTATCGAATACCATAAATGGCCTTGTTTATATGTTCTGTAAATCCTAACCATTGCAACGAACACTTTCAAACTTTATAAATGTTTTCTATTATTTTCGATCTACGTTCGAAACTCCTCAACTCTCATAATGTCTGAACTGTCAACGAGCCGTGAGGAATGCTCAGCTAAACGGCCTCGCATAGAGTAACGAGCTCGCATTGTACACCTGAGTCTGTGGAAGCTGTCTACACTCCTTTATTTGTTTTAAAAACATATTTACGAACGGTCCTTTTCATAACCACAACATTCTAATGCGTGAGGAATGCGCAGCAGCTAAACGGCCTCGCAGAGAGGAAGGAACTCGCATTGTACACCTGAGTCTGTTGAAAAGTTCTAGACCCATCGACACTTTTGGACTCTTTACAAAAATATTACATTATAAAAAAAGTTTCCCCACACACAATCACCCCATCTAAAAAACAGCATTATAAAAAAGGATTCCCTCCTCCAAAAACCCCAACTAATACATTATTTAAACCCCCCCCCCTTCCCCTCACAAACTCCCCACTAGAACAGTATAAAAAAGTTCCACCTTCCCAAACACCCTACTAAAACATTATTTTTAAAAGTTTCCACCATTCCAAACCCTCTACTAAAACATAAAAAAGTCCTCCTCTCACAATTCACCTCCCCCCTCCCCCTCCACAAATAATCTGCATTATAAAAAAATAGTTTCCCCCTCGGTGTACGTTGTGAATTCTTTACAAAGTCATTATAAAAAAAGTACCCTCGCAACCCCCTGCCCCTCCCCCCCCCCAATAAACTGCACGGTATAAAAATTTCCCCCCCCCTCTCCTAAACCCCCTGCCCCTCCCCCCCCCCCAAGTAAAATAAAACCAAAAAAAATAAAATCAAAGCAAACAAACAAAACAAAACTGTCCGGTGTATGTTGGTAATTCTTTACATAGCCATTGTTAAAAAATGTCCCCACTTAGTTTCTTGAAGAAGTGGCGGTGGTCCGAAACGTACATTGGGAACTGTTTACAAAAACGTGTTAAACCAGTATAAAAGTTAAAAGTTAAAACGAATTTATTACCAGGAGGACTTTTTCCTGAAGAAGGGGTTTGGGACCGGAACCATTTAAAAAAAAAAATATTCTAAATATGCACCTTAAAAACACAATGTAATTTTTTTTCCTGAAGAAGGGGTTTTGGGCCGAAACGTTCATGTATTTGTTTTAAATGAAACGTTCAGTACTGTTTTTATTTAAATTTAATACCATGAGTTTCTCTTGCCACGTTGTTTAGTCCCTTAGTACTGATTTAATCACACTTCTCGATACCACTCTATCAATACTTCCAAAAAAGAATGTTGTGTTAGAAAATTTTAAAATTTCACTAGTTTATAAAAGTTTGTTCTGTAAACTTTAAAATGACGAAAAATTGAATAGATAAACGCCTGACAAAAGATCAACGGTGAAAATAGAGATATAAAGAAATGCTAGAACGAGTAGCATTCGGAAGGTCACCATTGCTTTGACCTTGTTTTGGAGAACTCAAGAAGAAACATAAGAAGATTTCAAGGCAATTTAGAAAAGTCTTTTAACAACCACGACGGATTAATACGCCTTTGCATCCAAGGAATAAAATTGTACATATTTCTGAAGGTCTGATAAGCGAAGATATGAAATTCCATTCATTAACTTTAACGGTCATAGTTGTAGCTTGTCTAAGTGGACAAAACAATGACATTTGATTAAGTTAAATTAAAATAAATTCATTTTTAATCCTATGTAGTTTTCGTCATGTAATAAAGAAGTGCCCTTTTGTTGAATGGCATTTATAGAATGTATATTGAAAACTTACGTATCTGTGAAAATTGACCGATAATTCCTGCTCTTTTTTGCAATAAAGACAATGGCGTAAGAAACTATAAACAATTGTGATGCGTGTAAAACTACCAATTAAAGACAACAGAAGCCAATGACGTCATTGTGTAAATATTCGAAAAATTAGATGAATTCATTCATTTGTTCAATTAATCCCATGTTCTGATTGTCGTCGGGGGATACATGGGATGGAGCACTCACCACTTTCTTCCATTCTTCTTTATTGTTGGACGTGTACAAGAGTTCTTCCAACTTCATTCCTGTCCATTCCTTGATATTGTCCATCCAAACGTTCCTTTTAGTAGGGGGAATTAGGTCCAAAAAACCCTTGAATTGTGCAAACAGGGTTGAAAGCATGAAAATTACATATGTTGTAGAATATAAAAAACCCTATAATTTATGATATAGAATCACTCTGAGAGATCAGTATTAGTTGAGATACAAGGTTTTTAAGATTAGAAAATTTTGAAATGGACGACAAAAATTTATTTCATTTTTTTTGTGTAAACATTCGAGGCAAGCCGACCAAAGGTTGTTTTACGTCATCCTTTGGATTCCCATTAGTGACTATTTTTAGCGTCGAAGCGGATGTTTTCCTTTCCCTTTACTTTCGATTCACGAACCATACAAAGTATTCAATCGTAAATATTATTCAATTTCACTTGTTTTAAAGGACGTATAGCGAGCAATATTCTATCATATGAGATTTTTCTGTATCTGATTTAATAAGTATAATCAATTGCTCTAAAACCGAAGAGCAGACGAGCAGAGGGGTAGACAAAACAGACTAGCAGAATACAGCTCAATAAATGCCGATAACCGGTGTTGACAAAGGACAGTGCTCCTTCTCCCCTCTTCCTGTTTTCTTTTCTTTCCAAAAATACTGCTATAATAATTTTACGTGATTTAAAACCTATTTCGGTCAAACTTGATGACAGTAAAGAGTCAGCATACCACTTACATTGCTATAATTATCATCATTATCATCACCATCAACCACTATGATGCTGTATTTTGGCAAGTTATTTACTTCACGTTATTTACCGCAAAGGAACAATGGGAGAATGTTCTATTTGTACTGTTGTGTCCTTATGTAACGCACTGCACCCATTTTGCCTGCTGATGATGGGTCTTTAACAGAAAGAACGAAAGAAAGAGAGAGAGTTATGAAAGAATATTGGATATGCTTAATAAAGGAATGCGTTTGCATGATTTCAGATACACATACAATAGCAAAAAGAACTGCTCCCAGAGACTGGGACAAGTGTTTGATATGCCAACAAGATAACACAGACCGTTTAGAATGTCCCTCTAAGTCGAGGAGGTATGACAAAGGGCAAGGCTATGAAACTCTTTTTGAAGAGTTAACACAATTCAATTATTTGGTTTGTGATGAGAACAAGTTGGATGTATCTATGTTTTTTTAATTCATCAGAAAGAAATGAGATTATTGATAGTTTAAAACAAAATGATGCTAAGTAGCATAAGTATTGTCGTGTAAAATTTAATACCAACAAAATTAGGCGATTAGAATTAAAGAAATCTAAAAGAATTGCCCTACAAGAATTCCAAACATCGTCATTTAACTTGGAGGAGTCACCGAATGAATATATTTCGCAACCCACGAGAATAATGAGACAACGTTCAAAATTAGAGATTGGCTATAATAAACAAACGTGCTTTTTTTGTAAAAACATGTAATCGGGAGTACTCCATTCTGTAATGACAACAGATATGGAAGAAAATATTCGTGAAATAGCGTTATCTATAAAATATTCTGAATATGTTTTCATTTATTGCCGGAGGAGATTTTGTCACTCAGGAGGCACACTACCGCCCTATACCATAAAATTTGTCATGCACGATACTTAAAAAACAAGCTTTAAAAGATGTCAGTGCTGATGATAATGATGATGTCACAGTTCTTGAAAGAAGTCGAGCTTTTGCTAACATTACATCTTTTATAGAAGAGAACCCTGCAACAAATGTGTTTGCCTTGCACGGACTTGTGTAGATGCGTGGTGTGTGTATGGGGTGTGTGTGGGGGAGGGGGGTGTGTGGGGTGTGTGTGTGTGGGAGGGGGGTGTTAGGTCAGTACATTAATGAGTAAAATTCTCTCTCTCGCTCTCTCTCTCTCTCTCTCTCTCTCTCTCTCGTCTCTCCCGCTCTCACCCTCTCCCCCCTCTCCCTATGTTATCTACTAGTTAGGTTAGTACAATAATAAGTAAAATTATCTCTATCTCACTCTCTCTCTCTCTCTCTCTCTCTCTCTCTCTCTCCGTCTCTCCCGCTCACTCCCTCTCCCCCCTCTCCCGCTTTTATCTACTAGATACAACACGAAATAACCATCAGTTAGCTACCGTTAATGGTTACCAGTGTATTTAAAGTTTTAGAACGGACATTGTATTATCGTGGTTATTTCCTCGGATAAGTAATGCTATATAGGAAAAAATAAAAGTGCTAAAAACGCACTGTTATGATAAATTGCCAGAGTGGTTCTATATCAGGTGTTATTTATACAGGTCATAGCTACCTATATGCCAGTTATCAGGATTTCAACCCCAATGTGCACGGTTTTAGCCTAATTTTCCCTAATACAATGAATATGAAGAAAATATATACTTTTACGCAGTTATTGCCCTTGTTTAATATAGCTGTGATAGGTAAAATCTAAGGCCTTAAACCGATACGTTATGATTGATTGCCAAAGTGGTTCTATATCAGATGTTTTTTCTATGGGTCTTAGCAACCTGTATGCAAATTTTCATGCTTTCAATCCGAATTTGCACGGTTTTAGCCTAATTCCCCCTACTATTGTCTTCCTCCTTGAAGGTTACGCTCCATCAGCGTTCTGCACATACCTTCATGCCTCACATTGTGGCCAAATCATGTGTTTCGTTCGTTTAATTGTGGTGATGAGGAGTTCCTGTCGTCCGGCACGATCTTTCACCCCTCTCAGTACGTCTTTATTGGTTATGTGTTCTGTATAGGTACCCGCAGAAGTTTTCTATCACTTTTCATCTCAAAGACAGATATTATGCGTTCTATTTCCGCAGTTAATGTCTATGTCTCGAAGCTGTATAGTAAAATAGAAAGTGCAGGTGCTTTGTAGAGCTTAATTCTTATTTCGAAATGTATGAGACTTTTCCATATTTTCTTCTGGTTAATGTTACTGTTGACATTCCTATTCTTACCTTAATCTCAGTTGTAACGGTACCGTCCTAGGTTAGCAGAAACACCCAAGTATTTAAACGTTGACACTTCCTCGAGTTTTTCATAATCGATTTAAATTTATGCATGTACATCATTTCTGCTGGTTACCAGTATCTGAAATATTTCTTTAGTTATTTCTATGCCGTATTGCATTGCTTTATTTTGCAAGCGAGTTTGTTAAAGCTGGTAGTTCTTGCTCACTTTCAGCCATGAGGTTCTATGTTGTCAGCAAAAAGCAAATTATACAATGTTCGTCCGCCAATTGATACAAAAGTATGCAGCCTTGTCTGACCCCTAAAACTCACCAATCTCGTTGTTGTTGAGAATGCACTTGTCGCAGTACTTTAGGCTTTTAAAACAAAACAGACTTAAAAAGGATTGTTTCCTTGAGAGAAGAATGCTGGGTAATATGAAGGTTGATGCTCGAGGCTCGAAGAAATGAATAACAATTATAAAATTAAGCTTAAATTTAGTAAACGCAAACAGATAATGAGGACGTTGCGGGTTTCCCTTTTATCAACAAAACGGAAAGAATGACATATGAGATAATGTGATGGTGGACTCAACGGATTAAATACTGCCGGAATTTTTTAACAAATTAAAGCTCTGAAAAATCAAAATATTTCTATTTTGAAAGATGCTAGTATTTTTTCTATGTTGTTTAGTGGTGTGACATCCAAGCTGCCGTCCATCAGTTCTGCCACACCACTAAGCAAGATAGAAAATATAGGGAGGCAGAACGGATAATAACACTGAACACCCTTTCACCTCACGGCATGAACTCGAGACCGGACCTAATTTAAATATTATACTACCTTTGTTTCTTGCTCCCCCCCCCACACCGATTCCCCCGGCCATCCATCGTCATTTCCTTTTATTATATATCAGTATCATTACTATTTTGACTACAACAACAAATTCCACTACTACTACTACCACTCCTCCTCCTACTACTACTACTAATACTACTACTACTACTACTACTACTACTACTACTACTACTACTACTACTACTACTACTACTACTACTACTACTAATAATAATAATAATAATAATACAACTAGTACTACTACTACTACTACTACTACTACTACTACTACTACTACTACTACTACTACTACTACTACTACTACTACTACTACTACTACTACTACTAATAATAATAATAATAATAATAATAATGATAATTATAATAAAAAATACTACTACTACTACTACTACTACTACTACTACTACTACTACTGTCACAGTAAAGATTGTTCACAATTATCTTATTAAATTTTATTTTATTAAGAACTGAATTCATCTCACTCCAGTTATATTTCGGTAGGCTTAGATAAACTTTACCTTCTAATATTAGATCGTCTTTCCTTTTATAGCCTTCCCTCGAATTAATTTCTAATTAGTGAATACTTTTCGTTCGACATTCTGTCACGTAGCCACTTATTATAAAAGCTGATAGGTCTAACATTTGACACTCACTTTCTCTCCACAATCTATGCCGGACGGCCAGTCGCTCTATTCCTATATATATACTGGAAGATTTTTATCTTTTGGGACATTGTAGATATTATATCTACACCATTAAGACGCCGGAGCTTTTAACTTTGACTGTATAATCTTCAAGGATCAAACCCAAGCCCGCTGTCAGAGGACTTCACAATAACTTCTTACCAATTGCCTGGAAGTGGAATTTTACGAGTCCGATTCTGTTATCAGAGGAATAGATCATCCAAGCCCATCAACTGCCTGGAAACGTAAACTTATGAACCTGACATATTATCATAAGTTACGTAAAATATTCATATCTCTATTTGTAACTGCCACGATCACTGTTTATCTCTTTTAATTAAATTTCATCATTATTTTTATTTCATTGTAAACAAATCGTTAATTGTTTTTCATTTATAGTAACTAGTAAATTCTGGGGCCTCATTCTACATATATCTTTATGCATAGTCGAGTAGCTCTTTACTCACTTGAGACCATGACATTTTGGAGGGGACACATATAAAGAATTGAATTTATTTAGTTACTTATATCTATTTCATCTAACTTTAAAGTTTAAATTGTAAAACTCTTAATTGCCCCACTTGATCATATTTTAATTGAACTCCCTATTTACAGGATTAATTTTTTTTTTCTTTTTCATTTCTTCATTTAAATGGAATAGCAATTTATCCATTCATTCTTTCATTCAAATTGAATAGCATTTTATTGATTCATTCCTTCATTCATTTATTCATTTATAAATTATTCATTCATTCATTGTTCATTCATTTATTCATTCATTCATTCATTCATTCATCCATTCATTCGTTTATTCACTCATTTATCCAATCATTCATACATTTATTCCTCCCTTCATTCTTTCATTCATACATTATCCATTCATTCATTCATCTATTCACTCAGTTTTTCATTCATTCATTCATTCCTTGTCCACTTTGTTATTACATCACTCATTTCATTTTGTTGTTTGCCTTATTCATGAATTGTTTTCAATATGTTTACATTCCATAACGATTCATTCACCTGTCATCCAATCACTCAGTGTTGTGAACACATTTTGTAACTATTGTAAATCTTACGATATTTTATTGTTTTGTATTTCAGACATCACTGTTAAACACTCTTCAATGCCTAATTACAATTGTTGAACAACCATTGAACAAGAGAGAGGTCCCAGCCACGAACTGAGTTGGTAAATATATCCTTCATTATTCTCTTTTACATGAGTTGGGCATCACATAGTAACTATAGACATCGTGATTTGTTTTGCATAGTGATTTGTTTTAAATGCATTTTTGGCATATTACTGTTACCGAAAACCACTTATATATTATGTTCTGAAAAGTGAGTCTTTAAAAACTAAATAATAATAAAAGGAGTCTACTAGCCGTCGTGTTATATTTAGTGATAGATAACTTGGGATTATTTTGGCGTCCTATTATTGTTATCACACTCTAGTATATTAGCGTCATTGCGAATAATTGTACACAAACTAACGACGAGTCACACACATTGGTGATACATTTTTCGTAGTAACATAGTTTAGAGTACACGCGATTGACACATTGTTATTGACACAAGTCATAATAACTCCGCATTGTATTGACACATTGCTTTATAAGATATAACGATAAAAGGCATCAAATTCAACATACATAATAAGTTGAAATAAGAGAGAGAGATTTCTAAAAATAGAACAGTTCATTCCAGTAAGTGTAAATAAATAAAACAGTCAGTAACAGTATCCTGTCAATATAATATATATAAAACATCGTAACTAATTTATTACAACATGGAAGCATATAAAAGATACTTAAGTCTCGCAAAGGACTTAGAAATACCCCAGGAAAGAATATTTTCATGGTGCGAAGAGAAAGTAAAAGAAGAAAAAGAACATGAAGAAAGAATTCGTAGAGAAGAAAATGAAGAAAGAATTCGTAGAGAAGAAAATGAAGAAAGAATTCGTAGAGAAGAAAATGAAGAAAGAATTCGTAGAGAAGAAAATGAAGAAAGAATTCGTAGAGAAGAAAAAGAACACGAAGAAAGAATACGTAGAGAAGAACGAGAAGAAAGAGTCCAAGAAAGGGAACTAAAAAGACAAATAGCATTAGCAGAAGAAGAAACCAAAAGGACCCAAATGATGCTGGAAATTGAAAAAACAAAAACCGGTCATGAAAAAAAACATAATAATAGTGATGAATTTTTCGTGAAACTTCCACGCATGCCAACATACGATGAACGATCAGACTGTTTAGAATCCTTCTTACACCGATTCGAAGTTCAGGCTAAAGGTTATCGTTGGCCAGAAAGCAAATGGGCCACAGCCTTGATTAACTGCTTATCTGGAGAACCGCTAAAAGTTTTCTATACCTTAACAACTGAAGATGCAGATGATTATGGTAAAATTAAAGACGCTCTACTAAAAAGATTTAGATTAACGGAAGATGGTTACCAGGAAAGGTTTCACACTGCAAAACCGGAAAGTGGAGAAGACTTTAATACATTCGTGAACCGAATTACTCAATTTCTAAATCGGTGGCTTGAGTTGGCAAACGTAAAACAAGACGACTTTGCAGGCCTTTACTATCTCACGCTGAAGAATCGAATCTATCAAGCTTGCAACCCAGATTTAGTCGCATTCTTTAAAGAGAGAAAGCCAGAAAACTTGGACAAATTAAAAATCTACGCAGAAAACTTTAACAGCGCACATCCATTGACACCCCTTAGCAGAACATTGAAGGAACCATACTACGCTGCCGCTGCTCAGAGTCCAGGTACACCTAAAGTTCAGTACTCAAATAGAACGAGCCGATCAATCACTCGGAACACGCAAGTGAAACAAGATGATCATAGTAACAAACCATGGAACAAACAGTTCAATAGAGACCATAGCCGACCCTATCAAAACAAAACAAGAAATAGCACTGACAATAATACTGAGTATAAGAAAACCAACAAACCTATAATTAAATGTCAATATTGTGGAATGAAAGGCCACACAGCAGACAAATGTTACAAAATCGTGGGATATCCGAAAGAAACTGCAAATGCATCACTCCAAACCAGTGTAAATAATCAGACACGAATAATGTCAGGAGAAAATATAAATGTGTATTGCGTGAAAGGTATGTCACTTTTAACACAAACTCACAAATCAGGATCGCTATTTTTTTGTGAAGGCAAAGCTAATGGAACTGATTGCAAAATATTGAGAGACACAGGATGCAGTACAGTAGGAATAAAAGCATCTTTGATCAATGACGAAGACAAAACTGGAAAAACGGTACAATGCATCACATTCAGTGGCACAGTCGAAACCTTTGAAACAGCTAACGTGTACATAGAAACCCCATACTATACAGGAATAGTGGAATGCTGTATACTTCCCAACCCCGTCGCTGATGTTATTGTTGGCAATATAAAAGGTCTTAAAGACAACCCAACAGATGTAAAGGAATGGTCATTAACCCAAGAAACAGCTTGTCTAGCAGAAACAAGAAAGATGACTAAGACAACAGAGAAGCCAATGACTATTTCTCTAGAACCACAACAATTTGACAGGAACACGTTCATTGAAGAACAGAAAAAGGACCCGACTTTAACATCATATTTCAATATCGCAAACAAAGGGACGAAATCAAAAGTTGAATACATCATTGAAAAAGATATTCTGTTCAGGTTACATAGGAAAAGAAACAAAATAGCTAAACAACTGGTCACGCCGAGTATTTACAGAAACAAAATCCTTGGAATAGCGCACGATTCAATAACTTCTGGACATCTTGGGAGCTCTTCCACATTGAAGAGAATATCCGAGAATTTCACATGGCCTGGAATTACTAAAGACGTCCGAGAATATGTGAAATCTTGTGACACATGCCAAAGAAGAGTCGCAAAAGGCAGAATACCGAGATTGCCATTAGAGACAACCCCAGTTATTGAAAAAGTTTTTCAAAAAGTTGCAATTGACATTATAGGCCCTTTAACAAAATCAGATAGAAACCATACACACATACTAACACTAGTCGATTACGCAACCAGGTGGCCAGAAGCGATAGCATTGAAATCAACTACATCGGATCACATAGCTGAAGCATTGATGACAATTTTTACTAGAATAGGCATACCAAATGAGATACTGTCGGACAATGGACCCCAATTCACATCACATATTATGCATGAAACCATGAAACTCATGGGAATCCAACACTCATTCACAACTCCCTACCACCCCCAAGCAAATGGTCTTTGTGAAAGATTTAATGGCACTCTAAAGAATATGTTAAGAAAAGTGTCAGCAGAAAAACCAGATGATTGGGACAGATACTTACCAGCAATCCTATTTGCATATAGAGAAATACCACAAGAATCTACAGGCTACTCCCCATTTGAGTTGATGTATGGACGATCACCTCGCGGCCCGATCAATATAGTAGCCGACATTTGTAAAGGGAATGAGGAGGACAATAACGAAATTATGTTTGCTTACGAATATGTAAGAAACCTGAAAGACAGAATAGAGGATACATGTAAGCTAGCACAGGAATCCGTCACTAAAAAAGCAGAGAAATACAAGGAATACTCCGATAGAAAAAGCAAGTCAAGAAAATTTGAGATTGGTGACAAAGTACTAATACTCTTACCCGATGACTCGAGTAAACTTTTAGCTACATGGAAAGGACCATTCAAAATAACAGCAGTAAAATCTAATGTTAATTACGAGATTAAAATTTACAACACAACAAAGACATTCCATGCAAATATGCTAAAAAAGTATTTTGATAGAGACACAGTGTCGCAACCTATGTTTACTAATATCGAAGCTTCAAATGCAGGATTAATCATACCGTTGGTCATGGGACACAGACACCCGAGACAGAAAAACAAACAAAAATCGCACAATTGCAACCACCTAAGACAAAAAAAGAAGTACGCAAAGTACTTGGGCTCCTAAATTTTTACAGGAAATACATTTACAACTTCGCGCACATCGCGACACCGCTAACAAATCTGACAAAGAATGGGTCACCGAACAAAATTGTTTGGACAGAAGCGTGTCAGAATAGCTTTAACCAATTAAAGGCATTACTCTGTTCAGAACCAATTCTTAAATTACCCGACATATCAAAAGAATTTGTTGTAAGAACTGACGCGTCTGATAAGGGCATCGCAGGTGTACTATTACAGGAACATGAGGGAACTCTAATGCCTTGCTTATATGCAAGCAGAAAATTATTGGACAGAGAATCACGATACTCTGTAATAGAGCGTGAAGGCCTGGCCATCGTCTTTGCTTTAAAGACATTCAGCAGATATCTACTGCTAAAAGAGTTTGTGGTCGAAACGGACCATAAACCACTCACGTACATAAGAAATAACAAAATGAATAATAGTAGAGTACTCAGGTGGAGTCTATTTTTGCAAAATTACACTTTCAGTATCTCTCACATACCAGGCTGTGAAAATATTCACGCCGACCTACTTTCTCGATTAGTATAAACACGTGAGAAGGGTATAACTTAACCTCCCATGCATACTGTTAGTTACCTCGCAAACTATGCCAAATCAGAACGCACAATTTCGATAATTTTATTTGTAAACATGATGACCCAACTTAATGTAACATTGAGTATTGTTTGGATATATATACCATACCCATTCATGATTTGGGAAATCTTCTCTTTATCTATTATTGTTATGAATTTTCACTCATTTATGATTAATAATTGAAATGTCAATATTTCATTTACATTTTCATTCATTTCATTTAGTAAATTACCTTCATATCATCGACTTTAATCATGCTTCATTGCCATCATTATTGTTTATCACAATGATTTGTAATCACATTGCCATCATGTCGTTCATCACAATGATTTGTAATCACAATCTTTCATTGTTATTGTCGCCCATTCATATACCTACGTTAATATAAACATTTCCATGTCTAGTTAATAAATAATTTAATTGTAGCACAAATCATAACAATGGATTAATGCTAGAGTATCATGATAGTAAATTTACTTCCGTTTGTAAAATCTATCTTTCCCATAATGGTTAAAGAGTATATTTTAAACGTGGGTGGGGGGTGTCACAGTAAAGATTGTTCACAATTATCTTATTAAATTTTATTTTATTAAGAACTGAATTCATCTCACTCCAGTTATATTTCGGTAGGCTTAGATAAACTTTACCTTCTAATATTAGATCGTCTTTCCTTTTATAGCCTTCCCTCGAATTAATTTCTAATTAGTGAATACTTTTCGTTCGACATTCTGTCACGTAGCCACTTATTATAAAAGCTGATAGGTCTAACATTTGACACTCACTTTCTCTCCACAATCTATGCCGGACGGCCAGTCGCTCTATTCCTATATATATATACTGGAAGATTTTTATCTTTTGGGACTTTGTAGATATTATATCTACACCATTAAGACGCCGGAGCTTTTAACTTTGACTGTATAATCTTCAAGGATCAAACCCAAGCCCGCTGTCAGAGGACTTCACAATAACTTCTTACCAATTGCCTGGAAGTGGAATTTTACGAGTCCGATTCTGTTATCAGAGGAATAGATCATCCAAGCCCATCAACTGCCTGGAAACGTAAACTTATGAACCTGACATATTATCATAAGTTACGTAAAATATTCATATCTCTATTTGTAACTGCCACGATCACTGTTTATCTCTTTTAATTAAATTTCATCATTATTTTAATTTCATTGTAAACAAATCGTTAATTGTTTTTCATTTATAGTAACTAGTAAATTCTGGGGCCTCATTCTACATATATCTTTATGCATGGTCGAGTAGCTCTTTACTCACTTGAGACCATGACAACTACTACTACTACTACTACTACTACTACTACTACTACTACTACTACTACTACTACTAATAATAATAATAATAATAATAATAATAATAATAATAATAATGATAATAATAATAAAAAATACTACTACTACTACTACTACTACTACTACTACTACTACCACTACTATTACTACTACTACTACTACTACTACTACTACTACTACTACTACTACTACTACTACTACTACTACCACTACTACTAATACTACTACTACTACTATTACTAATTCTACTACTACTACAACTACTACTACTACTACCACTACTACTACTACTGCTACTACTACTACTACTACTACTACTACTACTACTACTACTACTACTACTACTACTACCACTACTACTACTACTACTACTACTACTACTACTACTGTTACTACTACTCCTACTACTACTACTACTACTACTACTACTACTACTACTACTACTACTACTACTACTACTACTACTACTACCACTACTACTACTACTACTACTACTACTACTACTACTACTACTACTACTACTACTACTACTACTACTACACTACTACTACTACTACTACTACTACTACTACTATCTACTACTACTACCACTACTACTACTACTACTACTACTACTACTACTACTACTACTACTACTACTACTACTACTACTACTACTACTACTACTACTACTACTACTACTACTAATACACTACTACACTACTACTACTACTACTACTACTACTACTACTACTACTACTACTACTACTACTACTACTACTACTACTACTACTACTACTACTACTACACTACTACTACTACTACTACTACTACTACTACTACTACTACTACTACTACTACACTACTACTACTACTACTACTACTACTACTACTACTACTACTACTACTACTACTACACTACTACTACTACTACTACTACTACTACTACTACTACTACTACTACTACTACTACTACTACTACTACTACTACTACTACTACTACTACTACTACTACTACTACTACTACTACTGCTAAAAGTACTTACTTTTCATTATGCTGCTGCCACCAATGATTATACTTATACCGACATCCCTTATTTATTACTTTTTGTATTTATTTTCAATTCCATTGAATTTATCTTACAACATCAATCTACACGTTTTTATATTTCACTTTCTAAACTGCATTACACAGTTCCTCCCCGCCTCTCCTCTTTTCACTTAATTTATTGCGCACCTTTTAGAAATATCTATTATTCTATTTTAATTCGTGCTTCCTTACAAAGGAGCATACTATTTCCTTCCAACCAATGTTTTGTTTATTCTTCTTAACTACGCCACTACAACATTATCTCATTCTTCTGTGGTTTTCATTCATCCTGTTTTGTTGATAAAGGGGAAAACCGACACGTTCATTTGATATGTTTTTGTAATTAAATTGAAGCTTACATTCAATTTGACATTAGTATCTAATCATCTACCGTGAAATTAGTTTTCCAAGCGGTAAAGATCACATTTCTATATTTTGGTATTTTCCCCTCATTTTTGACACCCCCCCCCCCCCCCGTAATCTTTCAGTCTGCAACCACATATGCTATCAATGTTTCCGATCTTCCCTTTCATATCCAAGAGACAAAAACATATAATGAGTAAATGTGATTCATATTAAAGGGAACAATGCAAACGAGTGACAAAGAGTGACCGCGGCTTAGTTTATAATTCAGATTCTGTATTAAAATACTATTATCGTGAGCTAATGTTTAGGAAACGAAAATTTCTCTTTTCAACATCTGGAAATATATAAAATATAATGAACATTTTTGAATTAGTAACATTCAATTGTTTGGTCTAAATCAAAAGGAATATAAAGTTTCATGACTTGCGATTATTGATTGTTCAATTAAATGACACACAATGGAATGAGTAGAAAAAGGTAATCAATTCACAAGTAGAGTACAATATGGGCTGACATCCACGAAAGTAGATTACTCAAGTCGTACACCCCAGTTCAAAATAACAAAGCTAATGAAACGCAAAAATCTGAATACAGTAGACATCACTGCAATCATTTACCATCCAAATAGATCTATTTAAACTGCTAATTACATGAATTGAAATAGCCTTAGCAAGTCTACTATTTTTAGATTAAGCTAAGATTGATGGCAAATGAGCTTACCTTCGCGAATTGGGTCGATTGGTTTCATAATAATTTTTTTCTTTAATTCTTCATAAATTTAAAAACTACAAAGTACGGAAAAGGATTGACAATTACGTGAAGAATTTAATATACGATTTCCAGCATTAATGACGTGAATGTAAAAGTGGACAATATGGGATGCTGCTCGACGAGAGGAAACTTCACTCTAGTAACAGGAAATTAAATGTTAAAATTTCGGTTAACTAAGGTATGAAAATCAATTTTTGGCATAATGTGCATCCCGACGTAAAACATTCTTGAAACAAAAATTCACATTCTGTCGGGGCATTAAACTATATTAAAATCTGCAACTTACGTTCTTTGTAACGTTTCATCATACCATACTGGCACTAAATCGTATCATAGGCTACATATAAAACAAACAAACAATATGAATAGAACATCTTCAAAATTGAACAAAATACCAAAGACGGACTGTTCCATGTTTGGTATTTTGTTTTCTTGTGCAGAAGTTATAGTCAATTTTGTTTAGTATATTTTACAGCTGCTTTGTATCACCTTTGACTTGTTTTTATAACCTCTATTCTAAGCCTGTTCTAATATGCAAAGTGTTAACTGGGGACTTTTACTTACCAAAAGTAGGTCACCCGCTGTGTCTCTCCATTCTCGAAATTATCTGTTTTCCATATTGATTTCTGTCGTTGTCTTTGAATGAAATTTCTTTAAAACGTTAACACAACTCTAATATAATATAACATTTTATATGCTTTGGATCGATTCACTCATACTACGACAAGAATCTGAAATACCGATGGTTCCGTATTCCCTGCACAAAAACGGCAACCACCTGGAGAGTCGATGGTCCATTTAAGCCCAGGATTTCTGTCGTTTATACTAGAATCCAAGTTTTATGAAATCCTGGTGATGCTAAAAACAAAAGTTGAATATATTACTCATTCTGTAGAGTTTGATTTTCCTGCATTTGAGTGTGATTCCTGAGCTGTGTTTATTGTTTTTTCTAATTTATATTTCGATGCTGTTGATGTTGCTATGACAATGTCTGACTAGGAAAGTAGTGGACGAGTGAGAATAGCTCTTAAACGTTTTACTCTACACTTTGTAATGGACAAAATATTAATGAAAGTGACTCTAAATGTTCTGATAGTGATGGATACAATGAATCTAGTGATTGGGAAGTAATTCCAGTTACACAGAAACTAATAAAAATGAGTTCACGTAAAATTTCACCGGATGACCTTTCAAGGGCCATAAGTCCTGTAAATGATACTTGAAAAACTGTAACACCCGGATTAGTTTGTGTTATATGTCCCTGAAGCATGCCTGAATTGTGCTAGTGCAAAATCCCTCTTGTTTATTCATCCTGAAGGTAAACAAGTACACTGTAATAGATTTTTTTTCAAATTATAGAGAAAATGGCTATCAAAGATTTAAAAACGCTATATGGCTTTGTAAAATATTTTATGATATGAGGCAAAAAATGAGAAATTACAATACAATTCCATTATTGATTGTATGTGAAACAATTTTAAGGTGATAAACAACCATTTTATGCACAAAAACGATTTCACAAAAAATTGCACCTAATGACCTTTCAAGGGCCATAACTCTCGTAAATGACACTTGAAAAAACGGTAACACCCGGATTAATACTCAAGATATATTGCTGTTTCAGAAAAACCATGTGGCCAAAACTCCCCCAGGGGGTTTCGCCCACTGGCCCATGCACTATTAGGACATGTCTATTTTCATTTTCAAGTCCACAGTCACATTGTCCAGAGGCACCTGCTCTGGACATCCTCCACATATGTTCCTTTATGTTCCTTTAACTGGTTGTGTCCAGTTCTCAGTCTGAAGATGATGGCCTGTTCCTTTCTGTCGAGCACCTTGATTGGGTCATTCATGTTGTATTCTGGGTGCTTCTCTCTCCATCTCTGAGACTGGATAAATTTGGCCATTTTGTTAATTTCTCCTGTTGAGTACATTGGGGAGGGTTGCTGCATGCGACTGCCTGCCTTTGCCAGTTGGTCAGCGATCTGATTTCCAAGTATCCCACAGTGTCCTGGAATCCACTGCAGTACCATGTTGGTAAACTTGCTTAGCTTCATGAGGTCTTCCACCAAGGCGTCTATATTATCCACACTACACAAATCTCCAGCATATCGGTGTGTAGTTACAAGCCGGTTTAATTGTGTTGTTTCATTGGATTGCTATCGGAACAGTTGTTTATTGGTCGTGTATTGTTTTGTTTTGGTCTCCACAATCGAAACCATTAAAATGTCGACATGTCTCTTCCCAAATTGATCTAATTTAATCACATCTTAAAATATATAAGAACTTATCTTTTAGATTACTTTAATAAAGAGATATGTCCATCTTTTCTGCTGTTAGGATGACGTCTTCGCCAAACAAGCAGCTTCAAATTGCACCGTGGAACGTTTGCACCATGTACGAAGCGGGGAAAAGCTCTTAACTTTATTCTTACCAACCATAAGAAAATCGTCACATTCGTTACGATACAACCAATATTTTTCTTATTTAAATTTCGTTTGTACATCAAAACAATTTTTGAATATGAACAGTGCTAAAGAAAGTATGTATCGCAAGAACGTTACTGCTGTTGTTTTCGATGATAGAAATGTATCTTTGTGTTAGTTGGGTGTGAAGTTTTGGGGAAAATCCTGAAAATGGCTTGTAATGGTAAGGAGAGAGTTAAGTTGTGACAGAAATGAGAAGATACAGGCTTCACGTACATGGAGCAAGCAAAACCAAAAGGATACAATCCTGAGAGAAACACATAGCTCTGGGGAAATGATTTTATATACAGGGAGAGGGGACGGTAATTTTACACAGCGAGTAGGAATATGTACTTTTAAGAAAGTTGGTTCAGAAGTCACTGAGAGGATGAGAACAACACGGAGAAAGGGCCATCATGGCGTCCTTTCAACGTGAAGATTGTACATATCTGTGCTCCAACAAATGACGCAACAGATTAGGACAAAGATACATTTTGTAGTCTCCTACAATAAGTCATTGATAATTTCCCAATGAAGGACATCAACATGTTGATGGGAGATGCCATTGCTAAAGAGGACAGGATAAGAATGAGGAGTTTAAACTGCAATTGAGTAATAGATTCAAACTTCGAACTGATCTTGAGGAGAACATAGACGTAGAGTCACAATGGACAACGATCAAGGCAGTCTACATAATAACTTGTTACACGGTATTGAGTGTAAAGAAATGGGAACAAAAATAATGAATAAGTCCAATCACCTCGGAGCTGATTGAAAAGAAGAGAACAGGGAAGGAACGAGACTGGATGCAGGAAATCAGTATCAACACAAGCTAAGGAGGTGAAAACATATGTAAAGAAAGACAAGGAAGCATTATGAACCGACTTGCAGAGAAAATAGAAGCAGCAGCGACAGGAGGACACATGAGGATCCTTTATCAAACTATCTAGCCATTTGCTGAAAAACAAGGGAACCAGGTGTACTTCAAACGATATAATCAAAAATTACATAGTTATCTGAGTTTATACAAATAAATGAGAAATACTGCAATAGTCATCAATATTCACAGAGTAGAAATATATAAGTAAAGTTGTTTTGTAATGAAGCATTATTGAGATATCCGCTCATAAGTACAGCAATATCGTTTTATGACAACAATTAAAAAAGGATGATCACCGCATTGTAGGGGGTTTGTTGATCAAATGATCTGGTTTTAGTAATGGCAATCGACAATTCTTAGGTAAAGATGTGTTAAATGCATTCCTTTGACGTTTGTATAGATCTAAACTATATAATAATAATAATAATAATAATAATAATAATAATAATAATAATAATAATAATAATAATAATAATAATAATAATAATAATAATAATCATAATCATAATAATAATAACAATAATAATAATAATAATAATAATAATTAATAATAATAATAATAATAATAATAATAATAATAATAATAATAATAATACAAAAAATACAAAAATACAAACAGGAAATGGACCAGAGACACCCCCTTCATGACCACAATTGCCCCAAAAGCAGGCTCAAATCAAGAAAAAGCTTCCTCACAGTAGAGAGCCTTCACCCAGACCACTCAGCATTCTTCCGCCTGGACAAATGGGTAGAATGGGACAAGACAGCAAACGATGCCCTCCAGCCCCCAACAGAAAAACTCCCAGCAGGCACAGACCTCAAGAGAAAAGAATGGGTGGCGCTGAACAGAGCTAGAGCAAAGGTGGGAAACACCGCCACCAACCTCTTTAAATGGAAAATCTCACCGGGCACTGAATGCCCATGCGGTCACCCCAGACAGACCATGGACCACATCCTGTCCGAATGCTCCCTGGGACCTCACTGCACCAATGCTGACCTGAGGGAATGCAACCAGACTGCCCGGGACTGGCTGACTCACTGGCGCGACAAGATATGATGATGATGAATAATAATAAAAAGAAGAAGAAGAAGAAGAAGAAGAAGAAGAAGAAGAAGAAAAGGAAGAAGAAGAATGTATAATAATAATAATAATAATAATAATAATAATAATAATAATAATAATAATAATAATAATAATAATAATAATAATAATAATAATAATAATAATAATAATAATAATAATAATAATAATAATAATAATAATAATAATAATAATAATAATAATAATAATAATAATATCATAACATATATAATATATATATATATATATATATATATATATATATATATATATATATATAATAATTTCTTTTTAAAATATCATTCTAAATGCCCGTTAAAAATGGAATCTCCTACATGTCCACTCTGACAGAAAGGAAAAAAAAAAGAAAAAGAAAGAAAGAATAAAGAATTTTACTTAATCATTTGTTTCCAAAGAATTGAATCATCACCTGTTTCCCAACGCCCGATATATTACCATCAATTCATTCAATATAATTTACTCCTCCCCACTCTACGCTCTCCGGCAATAAACCGGTAGTGCAGGGGGAATTAACCACGCCTCTTGACCTTGACCCCCCTTTGACCCCGGTCATGACACGCATTCGGACATTCATGCCGGTTTCTTTCTTTATCTTACACTATCACGATGTCAGTTTAGCGAGCTCCCTAAGGATATTTCTCAAAATTATTGACCATATCAATTGACATCCTGGCAAAAAACACGAGCGAAGCTTTTTGCCCGTAAAAGTATGTCAATAATGTTAAAATATCTAAAAAGGAGAATGAAATTTTTGTTGTTTTGCTTCTGTTTACCGAAGCCAACCGAAGAGCGAGAAATAAAGAAAAAAGAAGGCAGTGGATGCCTACTGCTCGTGCAAAGCGGGGTAAGTGTTCAATTTTAGCTGAGTTTCATTTTAAAAATTACTCTACTACTGTTTAAAGTTACAACCGATTTCAATATTTCTATGCATCGTCCTCTTCTGCACTGTGTAAATTATCACGACGCTAAGTCATCTCATCGGTCACTCAGTCATGTGGGTTGGGAAACAAGATTAATTTCAATGAAATGTTAATGTTAGGTGACGTTTTTGTCTTTTTCATCTTAGTTTTCATGAATTCAGTTTTGTAGAAAGCGTTACTACTTAAAAAAGGGGGTGGGTGGGAGTTAAGCCAACGTAAGTAAAGGGAGAACAAAAGAGTTGTACTGTCATGTGTAGGCACATAGAGTTTGAGTTGTGTTTTATAAATGTGCCCTCTGTTGTTTGCATTGGCTCAGTAGAGCATCGGCTCAATCCGATTATTAATATATATATATATATATATATATATATATATATATATATATATATATATATATATATATATATATATATCTTGTTTTATTGATAGAAATAAACAAAACTTAACTGCCATTAATAATTTTTTTAAAATCACCTGTACACAATTATCAGAATTATCTAGTACTAAGTTAATGATGACTAGGTCTATTTTTATAAATTTAAGATAATTTTAATTTGAATCACATTAAGTTGCCTCTCTCAGTTTATGACTGCCAAAATGAAGGAAAAGCATTTCAATTTTACATTGATTCCATAATTTCTTGCATTATTTGGTCTCACAAATATCTATTACATACTATTTTTTATAATTCTTATTATTATCATATCATTATAAACATTTATTACTATTATTTTTATTGGCATCTATGATTTGATGACCAGTGGAGGAGTTTTGGTTTTCTCTAAAGTTCGTTCCACTATAATTTTTCAATTGCTTATCTTGGCAGTTTGCCCGAAATAAATATCATTTTAGTCTTTCCGAATTAATTATTTCAGGGATTAGGTACAGAGAACTTTAATAAGATTAAGAACTGAAATTTTTAAAAATCTTCGGCGGAAAAGTGCTTATTATATATATATATATATATATATATATATATATATATATATATATATATATATATATATATATATATATATATATATTTATTTACAAAACGCAAACATAAAATTTGTGGACTGGGCCTTCAGATAAAATATGATTCTTTATTTGGAGTTATTAGTCATGTCATTTCAAGGGAATCAATTACTAACTCAGCTGAGCTATGCAGGAAAATAAAATAGTAATATGTGTTACTCACTGCCTGAGAACGATATGTTGGGAGTGCGTTTATAGATGCAAAGAATTGAATATTGACAACAAAAAATTTAAAAATATTAGCGCAGCATCCACTTAACGTGCTCAAAGCGCTTTACAATGGGTTCTAAGCCAACAGCAACAATTCACATTTAGGACGGGTCATGACGCCTGTAAGGCAATATTACATTTTTTGTTTCGGACAGAGACAACCCTGTTAACGGTCAGGTATTCATTTTACAACTGAGTACGGTGAGAGAATGTGAATAAAAAGCCTTTTCCAAGGACTCAACAATGCACCGAGTGAGGCTCGAACCCAGGACCTTCCAATCCAAAAGCGAGTGTCATACCACTAGACCACATAGCGACATGAAAAATATGAGACTTGGATTCGATTAATTTTTAATTGCGGAGAGTGAGTTCTAGTTTATTGATTTATTGTAGAGGGATTATCTAGAGTGAGTGTAGTTTATTGATTTATTGTAGAGGGATTATCTAGAGTGAGTTCTAGTTTATTGATTTATTGTAGAGGGATTATCTAGAGTGAGTGTAGTTTATTGATTTATTGTAGAGGGATTATCTAGAGTGAGTTCTAGTTTATTGATTTATTGTAGAGTGATTATCTCGAGTGGGTGTAATTTATTGATTTATTGTAAAGTGAGTGTAGTTTATTGATTTATTGTAGAGGGATTATCTAGAGTGAGTGTAGTTTATTGATTAATTGTAGAGGGATTATCTAGAGTGGGTGTAGTTTATTGATTTATTGTAGAGGGATTATCTAGAGTGAGTGTAGTTTATTGATTTATTGTAGAGGGATTATCTAGAGTGAGTGTAGTTTATTGATTTATTGTAGAGGGATTATCTAGAGTGAGTGTAGTTTATTGATTTATTGTAGAGGGATTATCTAGAGTGGGTGTAGTTTATTGATTTATTGTAGAGTGATTATCTAGAGTGAGGTTTATTGATTTATTGTAGAGTGATTATCTAGAGTGAGTGTAGTTTATTGATTTATTGTAGAGGGATTATCTAGAGTGAGTTCTAGTTTATTGATTTATTGTAGAGGGATTATCTAGAGTGAGTTCTAGTTTATTGATTTATTGTAGAGGGATTATCTAGAGTGAGTGTAGTTTATTGATTTATTGTAGAGGGATTATCTAGAGTGAGTTCTAGTTTATTGATTTATTGTAGAGGGATTATCTAGAGTGAGTGTAGTTTATTGATTTATTGTAGAGGGATTATCTAGAGTGAGTTCTAGTTTATTGATTTATTGTAGAGGGATTATCTAGAGTGAGTTCTAGTTTATTGATTTATTGTAGAGGGATTATCTAGAGTGAGTGTAGTTTATTGATTTATTGTAGAGGGATTATCTAGAGTGAGTTCTAGTTTATTGATTTATTGTAGAGGGATTATCTAGAGTGAGTGTAGTTTATTGATTTATTGTAGAGGGATTATCTAGAGTGAGTTCTAGTTTATTGATTTATTGTAAAGTGAGTGTAGTTTATTGATTTATTGTAGTGGGATTATCTAGAGTGAGTGTAGTTTATTGATTTATTGTAGAGTGATTATCTAGAGTGAGTGTAGTTTATTGATTTATTGTAGAGTGATTATCTAGAGTGGGTGTAGTTTATTGATTTATTGTAGAGTGATTATCTAGAGTGAGTGTAGTATATTGATTTATTGTAGAGGGATTATCTAGAGTGAGTGTAGTTTATTGATTTATTGTAGAGTGATTATCTAGAGTGAGTGTAGTTTATTGATATATTGTAGAGTGATTATCTAAATTTTAGATCTGGAATGCATTTTAACTCGAATACCTTTTGTCAAGTGTGATCCATTAGCTTGATTTGGCATAATATTTTTTAATTCAACTTAAAAAGGGGGTTAGCCATCCTATACAAAATTTTAAGAATAATATGACTCATCATCTAAATATGTGATATAATTTTCATTCCGAGCAGGTTTTACATACAAGTGTTGTTTTCATTTGTTTTTAAATTTTACTTGCAGCATATCTGGTGAATGTTCCCATGTTGTTGCAGTAATCCTTACACTGAAGAATTGGCTGCAAGCTGGATTACAAGATATAACCTACAGATCCAAGCTGCACAAGCCTTCCACAACAATGGAGTTAACCTCGTGACCCAAGAACTGATCCCGAGCCCATTACCTCCATGGTTATTGCCTAACCCCGTAGGAATGTAAAGCTGTGACCAGTCATGGCAGTTATTGAGAACAGCAGGTAATAAAATGCATTCAAATCACTGGAACAATTTGTTTGTTTGTTTGTTTGTTGCTTTCGGTCTCTTCCAACACAATTGAGGTTATATGAGAGACCGCTGAAACAAAAAAACAAGCAATCCAACAAAAATAGTACAAATGTAAATCAAAATCATAACCTAAAGATATCATAAGCTAAATTATAAATAACCAAGAACAAACAGGCAGAAGATTTACAGAAAAAAAAAATATCCCCTGTCAAAAATACAATCACAAACCAAAGAAGCAGGATAGGCTAGTAAAGAGAAGAAGAAACGACATCACTATCGGATCGTACACCATTGCGAACATCATAGGTATATGATTCAAGGGTGATGCTCCCATCCAACCACCCGCTCACTGGAACAAAAAAATCTGCACTGTTACAAGGGTAGATTGTTTGATTTTAGGGGATTTACAGTGCTTGCTACACTATTAAATCATTTGAGTGCCAGATGATAGGGGGAGAAGTTAGAGATCTGAAATTGAAAGCATCATGGAAAAAGCAAGACAAAAGGATATGGTTGGCATTGTTAAAAGTCCCACTCAAGCAAATGTTACTGCAATAAAGAATATGCTCAAATGTTGACATATATACAAAACTAATAACTATAAAATTCCATAACAGAGAGATGATATATAGGGAGAGATAGCATCTACAAAGGTTTTATACATTTAATTGTCTCCCTGCCAGGACGAGGGGGGGAATATAAGCAACTTTAATCTAAAACAAAGACAAAGAGCGACATGTAAAGGGAAAACAGATTTGGGGGATAGAAAACACAGTAAGTGACCCCTCTGCCCACCATGGGAGGCCATAAAACCCACCAAACTGGGGCAAATTGGTTGGTTTGCAAGATTCTAAATTTTGTTTGTAAGGATCATGCATATATAGCTGGGATTCACTTCAGTTTCCGAAGCATTAAACAAAAATATTGATTGCTTACTAACGATTTGTAGGGATGCTTTCCATCATATCTATGAGACCCAGCTATCCTGTCACCATAGTGTGGACAACATGGCTACAAAAACTAAAACCACCTCGACGGACCTTGGGATCTTTGCTGCTTTGGAAGACGATCAGTCTGCGATTTATGATTTAGATGAGATTGTATCCGATAAAGATAATAATATCAATCCAAATCATGGTAAACAACTTGCTTTTAATTCCTTTCTTGGTCATTTTGGAACAATTCATTTGTAATAAAAGTATTTTTATATCAAGAAAACAAGAGAAATAAAAATAGGAAAAACAATAAATTTATTTCAAAGAAATATAGTCATAAACTGTAGATTTCTTAATATACCTCTCTGAAATTTTAATACACAACTAGTGAAAAGTCGTTTATATTGGATGAACAGATGTTAATAGGCTTCATAATTTTAAAAATATAATGCAATCTTCTTATATATTGTCCAGTGACTTCCTATTGTGTTTTCAATGATAATTATGTGTCTGGAATTTATTTTTGTCTTAGAGACCTCTGATGCTGTCATATGGGTACCTCCAGAGACAAATGAGGTAGTCCAGAGTCTAAGCCCCAAATTCTCAACCTCGCTTTTAATTGTGAAACCCTTGTCCACCATTACCCCATCTCCCAGTTTGACCATATTGGTTTTAATCAATTTCTGCAATAGAATTAGCATACCACTCCTAGTTGTAATATCCTTGTCAGAGATGGAGCGCAAAAACAACATAAAAAAGTAAATGCCCCAGAAGGCTCCACTCCCACAAGAGCATTCAACGTACAGTCTGAAGACAATAGACTGACTTTTTTAGGCCTTGGTCTGTTTGTCTTTATTTTTGTACCATCAAGAAAAAGTTTTTGTGGCATGTTACTGAAATACAAGTAATTGATCCATGCCCTAAATAGACATCCTGCATCATATCTTGATATTTTAAATAAATTGGCAAGACGCAAGAAAGTGTAATTTTGGCGCAATTTCATCATAACAAATAACAATTGATCTATAATGGGCAAGCAATGTGTTGCTTTCATTTCTGTTGATATGGTAAATTACAATTCTGTATTGTTTGGTACGAGAAAGGTGAATATTTTTTACAAAATTTTCATACACGAAACCAGTGTAGCTCTTCACAGCTTCTTTCGGTCCGTGATGGTGAGGTGTTCAATGGTCAGACGTGAGTGACTGAATATATCTGCATCCGTTTTTATTTTTGTTTGTTTGTTTATTTTGGGTTTTTTTTGGGGGGGGGGTAACAACAGCAGCCTCTTAAGCTCCTCTCCTTTTAATAATTCTTGGGCGTGAAGTCTCTTAGACTCCTTCAGTTGTTGCTTAAGCAAAAAGACTTCTTCTTTCAGTGATAAGTTCTCTGCAACCACTGCTAACAGTGTCATGCTAAAATCTGAAATAAAATGAAATTATTTTTGCAATTAGTTATCCAGAAGAGACTAAATCAACAAACTGTAATTAATCTGGGTAAGAATATTGAATGTATTGAGACCACCCACTTTTACTTGTACCCACGTACAATGTCTGGAATTGCAGTACTCTCCAGTTAGAAGTTTGTTTTTTTCTCTGTCATAGGTATTGTATGTATGAACGGTGTTTTATTTTAAATCCAGACCTTGCCATGTCCAGCTACACAGGGACTGGGTAGCCTGCATATCTAATACCTGACATTTTGGATAAGCAGATTAAGACTCTGACACCTGTACATCTTTGCCTTTTTATAAAAGGTAGTTGCAAGTCAAGAGGAAGGGAATTGGAGAAAACGTTTATGTTTCCATTCTAATGCGCCGGAGTAAAGTATTTTAAATAGAAATTGATAGAAATTGCTCAACACAGCAAGTTGTTTGACTTCAGACAATCTATGTTTTCTGGTTTATTTCAGGCGGTTAAAATAAATTTATCACATATTCATAAAATCATTGATTTAAAATAAAATATTCTCATTCTTTTCAGGCTTTCTTTTTTATTTCCTAGGCTCCTCTAATTGGTGAGAAGACTGTGCCATCTGAAACTTCTATCAGTTGCTGGGATTTGGCACTTCCAAGTCCGATAAATTTTCACCCTCCAGAAAGCGTGGTGAAATATAGTCATGAGTAGCAGGATGTATCTACCAGCACTTCAGATGCCCAAAATCTTGAACCAGGGATGCCACCAAGCAAATTAAAAAAAAGCCTGAAAACTTGCGCTGACGAGATACAAATCAACGTCAAGGGCTTTGTAGGGATTTGAAAAATATCAAATTTGGAATATTGTTTCAGTACTTATTATTGCAATTGAGAGCAAATAACACACAAAAGAAAGGAGAGTTAACAGTTTTCAAATTGATAAAATAAGGTGCTGAAAACAAAATATAGACAAATTAATATCAATAGCTATCAGGGGTGAGAATGACTGGTCACATAAAAGGAGAAAATTTTTCATTGTGAAGATCATGACCCACCCATGCAACCATAACCTATAAATTTGAACTTTACTCAAATTCATTGAGAAGGGATTCAAAATTTGTCTTGCAGCAATTTCTGATACGACTCCAGCAATTTCTGATACGACTCGGAGAATTTCAAAAGTTGAAATTGTAATTACATTTGATGGTTGTAGTAGGGATGATGTGGTAATAGTGGTAGGGATGATGATGTGGTGGTGATTGTAGTAGTAGTAGTAGTAGTAGTAGTAGTAGTAGTAGTAGTAGTAGTAGTAGTAGTAGTAGTAGTAGTAGTAGTAGTAGTAGTAGTAGTAGTGGTCTTAGATATGATGATCTGATGGTGGTTGTAGTGGTGGTAGGGATGATGATGTGGTGGTGATTGTAGTAGTAGTAGTAGTAGTAGTAGTAGTAGTAGTAGTAGTAGTAGTAGTAGTAGTAGTAGTAGTAGTAGTAGTAGTAGTAGTAGTGGTCTTAGAGATGATGATCTGATTTTGGTTGTAGTAGTAGTGGTTCTATGGATGATGATGTGGTGGTGGTTGTAGTAGTGGTGGTCTTTTAGAGATAATTGTGTGGTGGTGGTTGTAATAGTTGTGGTAGGAATGACGATGTGGTGGTAGTTGTAGTAGTACTGGTGGTAGGGATGATGTGGTGTTATTTGTAGTAGTAGTGTTGGTAGGGATGATGATGTGGTGGTGGTTGTAATAGTAGTGGTGGTACAGATGATGTAGTGGTTTTGGTGAGTGTTTTTTTTATTCAGTGATAATAATAGCAATTTGTCAAAAAGGAGGAAAGTGTCTCCGTCCATCGGTCAAACGCAAGCAAAGTGTAAAAATAACAGGAACATAGTTTTTTATTGGTATTATGTAATATATTACTATTACTAGTATGAATCCATTCTTATCATTAAACATAAATTTACTTTTTGTAAACATTTAATGAATTGTCCTTTCCACATTTTAAAGGCCTACAATGTTATTCAAATAAAAGGCCAGAAAGAGTTTTTTTGTTTTGATTTTTACTTTATAAAGCAGGCTAAAATATCTTTTATTTTGTACCGAAACCTAGTGGTTATTCAGCTTATAAATACAACCCAAGAATCTCACAAATTTAAAGCTATAGTCAAAAGGTAAAAAGAAAGAAGAATAAACTAAGCCAATCACCATTGCTTTATTCTAGGCTAATGTATTATCTCTGTATAACCAGATGATTTAACGGATGGTTGCGAAAGAAATAGAGACAGAGAGAGAGAGAGAGAGAGAGAGAGAGTGGGGGGGGGGGGGGGGGGAAGGAGACTTCTCTACCGGAATAATTTATGAATTGATCTTAGGAATTTTATATCAAAAAAAAAAGAAGAAAAGAGAAATGGAAAGAAAGGCAAAGGAAAAGAGGAAGAGAGAGAGAGAGAGAGAGAGAGAGAGAGAGAGAGAGAGAGAGAGAGAGAGAGAGAGAGATTTGTCCCTCCCCTTCCCCTTCAATCATCAACAAGCTAATCAAAGAACACCACTGGTCGTCTTTGTCAATTGTGACATCTGGTGCCATTCAGTCTGGCCCGACGTCATAAAAACGGTACCGTCACTAAATTTCACGAGACTATTGCACAGGTGTCAAAATATGACATAAGACACAATGGTGATTTTGTGGTTCAGCGGAAAATTTCTGAGAAATTCTCAAACTAACTGTTTATTTATCAATTTTTCTTTTTTTAAAAGGAGGAATAGTGATGGGGATGGGCGGAGATAAACTACCATTTAGTTCCCCAACTATTCGACCAGCGGTGACAGCCCAAATTATTCACCCGGCGAAAAAGTTCCGGCTCAAATTTCAAATCTCGATCACGATTTTTTTCTTCTTCTTGAAAAAAAAAATATTTTTTAAAATCTTTTTTTTTAATATTGACGACGGACAAAAACCGGAGGTTCCGGATTAAAACCGGCAGGTGGTAAAAAAAACGGATTTCCGGCTGAAACCGGAAAAGTGGCATCCCTGTTGAACGCTCAACTGTTCAACAAGCTCACTGTGCTCTTTCCACATAGTAAAAATTATACAATTTGTCATTTCTTTTATGTATTATTAAAGTCATACCTAAATTTGGAACAACCCTTAGTTCATTTTCTTGTCTTCACTGCTGACCACTTCATTATCCATAGGTTCTGGTGCTGACCCATTTTCGGGATTGGTTGCTTTAGAATTAAGTGTTCTTTCATGACTCTTTCTGAAAAAAAAACAAAATGTAAACGTTTCTGACATTGATGTGTTTATGCACGTTATGGTCTTGTGGTAAGACATTCTCCACCAGGTGGGGGTACATTGAGTATGTAGATCAGACAAGACGACAATAAGGCGCTATTACTATCTTTTACGATTACTATCCAGGTAGTTTTATAAGTGTGGTTATGGGGTTTGAAGGTATGACATTCGTCTTTGGATCAAAAGGTCTGGGTTTGCATCCCGAGTGGTGTAAAGTTGAGCCCTTGGGAAAGGCTCTTTACTCACATTTTCTCACCTTGTATGAGTGACTGGTCATTAACAGCGTTGTCACTGTCAAAAAAAAGTGTAATATTGCCTAAGTGTCGTGTCTCATCCTACATGTTAAGTATTGCTGTTGACCCCTTGTAAAGCGTCTTGGCATGTTTAGTGGAGATTGCTGTTCATAAAAGATTAAGGTTTTTTATGATAAGAAAAAGTAAGTAAAGAGCTTTTTCCAAGGACCCAACTTATTGCACTCACAGTCACAGATGGACTCAAACAAGTCAGAATGTCATACCCCGAGATCTCAAATCTATACCTAAGACAATAAGCAAATAAATGCTAAATTTACTCCTTGGGTGGGGTTCCTGACCTTCCATAGTGGGCAGGGAGGTACATATTGTTTCTTCTACCTCTATCCCCCTATATCTGTTTTCCAACTTGCATTCTGTCTTTGTCTTGGAATGAGATTACATACATACTTGGTTTTATCCTGGCTGGGAGGGAAACAGTCAAATGCACAGTTATTGTTTTGGGAGATGATTTTTTTTCCTTGTAAATCATCTCTCTGTTACGTATTATTATATTAGATATTTTGAATTTATATTGTAAACAATTGTGTGTGTTCCTCTTAGTGGGGACCGTGCTTGTGTCCAGATGAGACTTATTGGTGATGTCAAACTAAGTACATTGATGGAACCTACATCTGATCCCTATTTGTTCTCAGTTCCCCTTTGTCTTACTTTTTTCTTGGGTGCTTTAATTGTAATTCTAGAACTTTTTACTATCCCATTTTCTTCCTTGTTACTGGCGCTGATATAACCTAAATGTGTTGCAAGCGCCGTTAAACCCTAAAAAAAAACAAAAAAAGAAAAGAAATGATTTTACTCCAAATAAACCGTTGAGTTTGAGAACATAGCATACATCAATGATAATATAGCCTCACAATCCGTTACACATTAAAAATAATCTGTTATGTGCTTTTTTTTACATATATAATTATGTGGTTCCAATAGCTCAGTTGGTAAAGCACTCGCTTTACATGCAAAGGGAACTGGTTCGATTTTGGACCCATGTCTCTTGTTAAAACTGTGGTGGCTGGTCTGTTAGGCCTTGAGTCTTGAGGAAAGTACTTTGTGATACACTAGCAGCACCCGACCAGAAGGATGACATGCACTGTAAAAACTAGAGTAATAAAATCTGGCTATATTGATCCCATGGCTCTGAAATAAAGACTTTTTTTTTTCTTTTTCTCATTTTTGGGGGTCGTGGAAATTTTTTTGTTCAACCTGATCAAAGTCAGACATATTGATCAACACTCACTATCACCTTGGATAATTTCAATGAGTAAAGCAGGGTTCAACTCATTTACCTGAACCTGCTACTGCTATCTGATTTGTTGAATTCAGGAAGCAAATGTCATTATTAACAAGAAAACACATGGAGAATGTAAACAGCCACAGCCACATGATTATAGAAGTGATAACGGTCAAAAACTCACTCTGATACAATTCCCTGATCAGAATCCCTCACCCTCAGAGGTTGAAGCCGACGTTTGCTTGGTGTTAATTTTGTTCTTGGCTTTGGATATTAAGTTCCAACCGATAACTTGACTGAGCAAGTTCAAGATCGGGGAATCTTTTAGTCGGCTCACCATCTTTGAAATGCTGCTAGTTAAGTTGGAAAGATGAAATGAAATTATTTGATTTGACAGCATCGGTAAAAAATGTATCTTCTCTTGTTTTCTTGTTCGTATTAGTTAGAAAAATAACAACAGTAAAAACATCTACTGTCAATGTCAACCTCGGCTGTGACAAAATATTAAACGTGTAAATAAGAGATAAATATTGTATCTACTTGTCTTAATCTGTACTTATAAATGAACGGCTCAAATAAAGTATTCTCTAAGTCTCTAAGATTGTTCTACTTACTTCAACTACAATGTTGAATTTGATTAGACTTAGACCAACCGACCGGGAGTCAAGACTCTAAAGTCAACGTGAAAAGTGAAAAGAGAAAAATGATGTTTACCGAAAGAATCATTAATTTTTGTGTGTCTTGTTTTGTTCTTGAAATATCCAGACGAGTGGCTTGTTGAATTCTTTTATTATGTAGGTATATTTTTTCTTCTTCTAGGTATGCGGATGATCAAGAAGTTCAGTTTTACTAAAAATTGTCCGGAGAGGAAGCGCATATCTTACAAATTTGGGTAAGTTGGCTTGTTGATAGCCCCCTGACATTTGTGAGACATCTTTACTATTTCAATGGAAGTTATAGTAACGTCTCATATTATGTGAATTTTTCTGTATAGTTACTCTTAGGACTATATGGCCTAGTACATGTAGATAATATTTTTTTATTTGCACCCCCCCCCCTCCTATCCCTGACTTAAAAGGTGCAAGTCCCACAGTTGGCATCTTAATATTTCCCTTGAGCAAGAAATTTAATCTCAATTTCTCACAATGCAGCACTGCACAGTTGCTGACGCCTGGATTTTTAGTTTTATAATAAGGAATATCTCCCTTCACTCCCCATCCCCTATTTTTTGGTTAAGTCTGTCTAAAACTTTTGGTATTTATTCGAGAGAAATTATTCATAAATGCTTTTTAAAGACAGGCATGATGATGCACAGATTTCATAACAGATAGAATAACATTTACTTTATTCACCCCCAGTGGGGAATTTCTGTAGGGTGTAGTGTATTCCATGGGAGAGAGTAATAACCCATGTGGAAGCCGCAGTGTTGCGCAGCATAGTCATCTTGAGAGAGGTGACTTGCTCAAATCCAGACGATGCGATGGGGCTTCGGTCTTAGTGTGAAGCAATGACCTTACTGGCGTGCTGCAATGTTCCATCATGGTTAAGTGCATAATAGCGATTGCTTTCTACCCTCAGGATAGGACTCCAGTTTCTGGCAAAGTACTTTCCATCAGAACTAACAGACCCAGCTATCCAATCACTGCTTGATGGTCAAGAAAGTTAGGAAAAATATCTCGATTAACTCAGAATGGATCCCTGTCCATTTGCCTGTGAGGCAAGTGCTCTACCAATGTAGATATCAGGACCCCCATATAATCATCCATGACTGATAAAAGATGATGGCAATATAAAAAGATACAGGTTTATCAGTGCCTGCAACAAGATCCAGTTTGAGTTATCTTTATCATTGGTGGTCTGACAAATGATCCCCTTATAAAACATACAGACTAGAGACCAGGTCTGTTTGCATAGAATCAAATTTCTAGGCACAGAATAAAGAATGCAATTTTTTTTTCCATTTTCAGAGCCTCTGTCCCAGATTCAATGCCAGAAGAGCCAAAGGATCATACTCCCGTTAAAGTGTCCACTGGAGTACAGACCGACATGACCAGGGACCAAATCGCTCAACTGATTAAGACATCATCAGTGCCTACTGATTTGCTTGAAAAATTGCAAGCAGCTTTGCCAATGCGGCCATTTACTGTCAATGTAATGACAGGTGATCAGTTGAAAGACCTTACTGGTTTTGACACAACGTGTTTTCAAGGTATTTTTATTTTTTTCAAATTAGAAGAATGTCTGGAACACAGAACATTTTTTTTTTCTAAAGCAAGTCAGCTTTTTAAAAATTTTATTAAAATTACGCCACAATTTGACAAATAGAATTCTAGCTATTTTGTTTAAATTGACATTGTGTAGTGTAAATCAGCTTTTTAACAGATGCATATTAATAATGTTTACTAAAGCAAAGGGAGTTAATATCTGGCCATCTGTTGAACAAGTTAAGGCATATATGCCACCTATTTTTTCCCAGTCATTTCTTTCATGCAGGGTCATTATAGATGCAACATAATTTTATATACCAAAACCTGGCAATCCAACTGCTTAGCAAGCCAGTTTTAGTATTTATAAGAATTATAACACTGTCAAGGCATTGATTGGAATCACACCCAGTGGAGCTATTTCCTTTATTTCAGATCTTTGGTTTGGCAATATTGCTGATAAGGAGTTAACTTTGAGGAGCGGATAAACTTGATAGGGGTGATATGGTTCTTGCAGATAGGGGTTTTACATCACTAGAATCAGAGTTTGCTAAGAAAGACAACACTTTAATAACACCAACTTTTCTTAAAGACAAGGTGCAATTTCCTGTGACTGAAAGATCTAGCAATAAAAACATTTCATCACACCGAGTACATGTTGAAAGGGCAATAGCAAGTATAAAATGTTTTAGAATTTTAGATGGGGTGATTTCTCTTGCTTTAAAACATATTGATCAGATTTATTTCGTCCTATGAAATTTTACTAACACTCCGCCTGTCAGTTCGAAAACTATGGTTAAAGTATAAAATTAAAAAATCGTGTATATGATAATTTGTACTGCGCAGAAGTATACCCTACACATTACTAATTTGTTACCATAAACAGTAGGGGTGTCTAAATTCACTAGTGTTATTATTTCCTTTATTTTTACGAAGTTCATTTTTGAAAATGCATTGAAAAATTGACACTTTGACTATATGTAAGTATAAGTTTGAAATTCTGTGTACTAAGCCTATAAATTGCCATACGCCTTCCATAAAATAAAATTAATTTATTGCAAACAATTGGCTTTAGTCACCACATTTTACAGTACACAAATGGTCTGTTAGTGGATAAGCTAAAATTCAAAATTATTTGAAAATTTTCTTAATAAAATAGCTCCACTGGGTTTTATTCCAATCAATCCTTAACAGTGTTATAATTCTTGATAGCTCAATTGATTTAGCACCTGAACAAATATTATAATAATATAGATCCTAACTGCAGTCAATATTCTTTTTTCTTTCTCCCCTTTAGTAACTAGGTAACTGGTTCTGCTAGATCTGGTAGGAAGTACTTTGCAATAGATTAGTGCCATATCCAGAGGGTACCAACTGATTATAACTGTGTGTTGAACGTTATGGTTCAAGGAATAAGTGCGGCACATCAGCTTTATGTCTCTAACTAACTTCGAATTTGAATTGATTCCTCTTTATAATAATGATAAAGGGGAAAAAACACAACAAGAATAACATTGAATGTCGTTTTTCAATTAATTTTATACTTCGATAAAACTCCTCCCTACACATTTTTCTGAGCCAGTTGGTAAACAATGATTGAAGTAAAAGGTTTTTAGTTTGTCCATTTTTTATGCATCCCAGAATCCTGGGACAGCATCAATAATCTGCAAATGCAAAGGTTGTTTAAAATTGTAAAATACAGCAAACAAACATTTCTTAAGATTTGAGCAAACTAGGTGACACTGAATTTGATAAAAAATATTTATGGTTTTCTTTAAGAGAACACATCTTTGTTTTTGGTTCGTACCTCAGATAGAAATCATTTCTTTTAGAACAAATCTCAGGTAGAGATAATTTGGATTGGTTGAACACCACCTTGATATCAAACAGCATGGGATCTTCTGTGTTATACAATCGTCCATCTGGGGATCCTCCGAGAAATGGATAGATGGGGTGAATAATTAAACCAGTATTCCTAAAGATGTGATTGGGGAATTTTGACCGTAAAATATTTTTAACCATGGGTTTAAGATGTCTGCCTAGCTTAATGGGAGGTAAATAACTAATGTCCCTTATTTGTTGATTAAATAAATCAATACATGTAGTGTCATAATCCGAGGAGTTCAAAATTAAATGTATATTGGATGCAGTAACTCTTTTTTTCGTTCTTCCTGCCAACTGGCATTTGTCTGGGACATTGCTGTAAATTTTAATTCATTGAAATAAAAAAAAATTGCTTTTCTAATATGTTCATGATAGTACACAATAGTTTCAAAATTTAATTCAAAATAAATACTGAAAACTAACAGAATAGATTGTGTCTTGATTGTACAATTTTTTTTACTCTATGTGTGTTGTATTGTTAGAAAACATGATATATACTATACCCTTGTGAAGAAATTTGGGGATAAGATTGATAAAAATGAAAAATGTGTGGGAATATTGAGCTTCAATGAAAGACATTACAAGACAACTGACTGTTGTTGTTTCGGGTTCACCCTTATCAAAACAAATGATTTAACATGCACGACAATTTTTTTTTAATATTTCATTTTTAAGATAAATCTAGTAACAAGACACATGTTGTGTTTGTACATGTGTTGACATCTATTTAATTCCTCTAAAGCAATTTCCAACTGTTCTAGTTTTTAAAATTATATTTTAAAACTTGTAACTTGCAAAAGGGGAAACACAAAGTATCATTTTGTCTTGTCATTTAAAAACCTTAACATTTGATCACATATGATCTCTTTTGGTATATAGACACATTAAAGAGGATCATGGTACAGTGTCCTGTATAAATAAACAAACTCTTCCTGTGAAGGCGAAACCTTGTCAGACAACAATGAGAGTCTGTTTATAAATTGGGTCTTATTTTTAAAAGCCTTGGAACCGACAAGACATTTTAAGTGGTAAATTATCAGGAAAATAAAATATATCTTTGCCTTGATACTTGATGTATTCCGGGGGAGGGCTAGTTCTGTATGTGGTGGAAAATACTTTGCAACTGACTAGCGTCCTAACCAAAGGGTTGCAAGCAATTGCTATTGTCCGCTTCATGCTCAGTTGGTAGAGTACTCGCTTCACCCTAGATCAATCCCCCGTGAAGTCGAGATTTTTTCAGGACCACCCTCTCCATCCAGCATTGATTGGGTATTTGAGCCTGTTACTGTTATATCTGGGGGAAAATGCTTTGCAACTGACTAGCGGCCAATCGAAAGGGTAGCAAGCAATTGTTATTTTCCGCTTCATGCTATAGAAACCCGGATAAACTCCTGCTTAGGTCTGAAGGATTGCTTCACGTATTCCATTTAAATCTCCAGTCCTTATGGTTCTTTGGGGTAAACAGAAACAGATAAAATAAAAACTTTTCACTTTATATTTATATTCAAGACAGTAACATTTATGTAGGTACCTGTAGTCCTCAACTGCTGACAAGAGAGCAAATGCATGCTTGCAACATGCAGGTTCCACTCCTCCGGGGCAGTGACAAGATGCTTTCATCACCTGAGGAAAAATATACAAACAATGAACTAACTTATCATTGTCTTTGTCTTTACATCTATTGTGTGTTTGAAAATAATTGAAGCAATCAGACTAAACTGACTGCCAATATAAATGTACAAAAAAGTAGTTTTTTTTTTACTAACCACCGGGTTTGGTAGTGACAATGGAAGTAAAAGAAATAATATTTTAAATTAGAAGTAGAAGTAGAATATTTGCAAGATGTCTGATCATCTAAACAACCACATCAACAAAATGCTAGTTAAGTTGTATGAAAGAAGTCCTTTAATGAAAATAACAAGACTGCCATATGATTAGTCTTTAAGCTTCCATCACTTATTTAATTTACTATAAATAAATCAGAACAACCCAAGTTTTCAATTCTCACCCCATCATCATTAGAGTTAAAGTTGAACACTTCAATCACACTACTGTGTCAATACGAATGTTGCACAAATTATTACTAATTCAGAAAAGTGAGTGGAGCAGGCACTTATGTTGGTAACAACAAGATATGAAGTGAGTAGAAAAGTGCCAGAAGACAATAGAGAATAAAAATTTTTTTCGCGGCGGTGGTTGGGTTTGAACCTGCGACCTTATTGGTACGACAACTCCGCCTGGCAGGTGAGAGCGTGGCTCTACCGTGTGAGCTATCCACGAACACAAAAATATTCGTTTCAAACCCAAAGTCATTTCTAGATCCCTCTCTCACCCACAAAATTTTTTTTCTCTATTGTCTTCTGGCACTTTTCTACTCACTTCATATCTTGTTGTTACCAACATAAGGGCCTGCTCCACTCACTTTTCTGAATTAAAAATTCACCCCATACACCGGAGCATACTCAATGTCTCAATCGTTTCTATGTTATATTTTTGTGATGAGAATATTGGCTATTAAGCTTAACTGCTGGTCAAAATTACTTCGCGATGGTGGCGAACGAATCGGCGATCTCAAGAAGTGGGTGAGAGAGGGATCTAGAAATGACTTTGGGTTTGAAACGAATATTTTTGTGTTCGTGGATAGCTCACACGGTAGAGCCACGCTCTCACCTGCCGGGCGGAGTTGTCGTACCAATAAGGTCGCAGGTTCAAACCCCACCACCGCCGCGAAAAAATTTTTTATTCTCTATTGTCTTCTGGCACTTTTCTACTCACTTCATATCTTGTTGTTACCAACATAAGTGCCTGCTCCACTCACTTTTCTGAATTAAAAATTCACCCCATACACCGGAGCATACTCAATGTCTCAATCGTTTCTATGTTATATGTTTGTGATGAGAATATTGGCTATTAAGCTTAACTGCTGGTCAAAATTACTTCGCGATGGTGGCGTACGAATCGGCGATCTCAAGAAGTGGGTGAGAGAGGGATCTAGAAATGTCTTTGGGTTTGAAACGAATATTTTTGTGTTCGTGGATAGCTCACACGGTAGAGCCACGCTCTCACCTGCCAGGCGGAGTTGTCGTACCAATAAGGTCGCAGGTTCAAACCCCACCACCGCCGCGAAAAAAAAATTTTATTCTCTATTGTCTTCTGGCACTTTTCTACTCACTTCATATCTTGTTGTTACCAACATAAGTGCCTGCTCCACTCACTTTTCTGAATTAAAAATTCACCCCATACACCGGAGCATACTCAATGTCTCAATCGTTTCTATGTTATATGTTTGTGATGAGAATATTGGCTATTAAGCTTAACTGCTGGTCAAAATTACTTCGCGATGGTGGCGAACGAATCGGCGATCTCAAGAAGTGGGTGAGAGAGAGATCTAGAAATGACTTTGGGTTTGAAACGAATATTTTTGTGTTCGTGTATAGCTCACACGGTAGAGCCACGCTCTCACCTGCCAGGCGGAGTTGTCGTACCAATAAGGTCGCAGGTTCAAACCCCACCACCGCCGCGAAAAATTTTTTTATTCTCTATTGTCTTCTGGCACTTTTCTACTCACTTCATATCTTGTTGTTACCAACATAAGTGCCTGCTCCACTCACTTTTCTGAATTAAAAATTCACCCATACACCGGAGCATACTCAATGTCTCAATCGTTTCTATGTTATATGTTTGTGATGAGAATATTGGCTATTAAGCTTAACTGCTGGTCAAAATTACTTCGCGATGGTGGCGAACGAATCGGCGATCTCAAGAAGTGGGTGAGAGAGGGATCTAGAAATGACTTTGGGTTTGAAACGAATATTTTTGTGTTCGTGGATAGCTCACACGGTAGAGCCACGCTCTCACCTGCCAGGCGGAGTTGTCGTACCAATAAAGTCGCAGGTTTAAACCCCACCACCGCCGCGAAAAAAATTTTATTCTCTATTGTCTTCTGGCACTTTTCTACTCACTTCATATCTTGTTGTTACCAACATAAGTGCCTGCTCCACTCACTTTTCTGAATTAAAAATTCACCCCATACACCGGAGCATACTCAATGTCTCAATCGTTTCTATGTTATATGTTTGTGATGAGAATATTGGCTATTAAGCTTAACTGCTGGTCAAAATTACTTCGCGATGGTGGCGACGAATCGGCGATCTCAAGAAGTGGGTGAGAGAGGATCTAGAAATGCTTTGGGTTTGAAACGAATATTTTTGTGTTCGTGATAGCTCACACGGTAGAGCCACGCTCTCACCTGCCAGGCGGAGTTGTCGTACCAATAAGGTCGCAGTTCAAACCCCACCACCGCCGCGAAAAAAATTTTATTCTCTATTGTCTTCTGGCACTTTTCTACTCACTTCATATCTTGTTGTTACCAACATAAGTGCCCGCTCCACTCACTTTTCTGAATTAAAAATTCACCCCATACACCGGAGCATACTCAATGTCTCAATCGTTTCTATGTTATATGTTTGTGATGAGAATATTGGCTATTAAGCTTAACTGCTGGTCAAAATTACTTCGCGATGGTGGCGAACGAATCGGCGATCTCAAGAAGTGGGTGAGAGAGGATCTAGAAATGTCTTTGGGTTTTGAAACGAATATTTTTGTGTTCGGGATAGCTCACACGGTAAGCCACGCTCTCACCTGCCAGGCGGAGTTGTCGTACCAATAAGGTCGCAGGTTCAAACCCCACCACCGCCGCGAAAAAAATTTTATTCTCTATTGTCTTCTGGCACTTTTCTACTCACTTCATATCTTGTTGTTACCAACATAAGTGCCTGCTCCACTCACTTTTCTGAATTAAAAATTCACCCCATACACCGGAGCATACTCAATGTCTCAATCGTTTCTATGTTATATGTTTGTGATGAGAATATTGGCTATTAAGCTTAACTGCTGGTCAAAATTACTTCGCGATGGTGGCGAACGAATCGGCGATCTCAAGAAGTGGGTGAGAGAGAGATCTAGAAATGACTTTGGTTTGAAACGAATATTTTTGTGTTCGTGTATAGCTCACACGGTAGAGCCACGCTCTCACCTGCCAGGCGGAGTTGTCGTACCAATAAGGTCGCAGGTTCAAACCCCACCACCGCCGCGAAAAATTTTTTATTCTCTATTGTCTTCTGGCACTTTTCTACTCACTTCATATCTTGTTGTTACCAACATAAGTGCCTGCTCCACTCACTTTTCTGAATTAAAAATTCACCCCATACACCGGAGCATACTCAATGTCTCAATCGTTTCTATGTTATATGTTTGTGATGAGAATATTGGCTATTAAGCTTAACTGCTGGTCAAAATTACTTCGCGATGGTGGCGAACGAATCGGCGATCTCAAGAAGTGGGTGAGAGAGGGATCTAGAAATGACTTTGGGTTTGAAACGAATATTTTGTGTTCGTGGATAGCTCACACGGTAGAGCCACGCTCTCACCTGCCAGGCGGAGTTGTCGTACCAATAAGTCGCAGGTTCAAACCCCACCACCGCCGCGAAAATTTTTTTATTCTCTATTGTCTTCTGGCACTTTTCTACTCACTTCATATCTTGTTGTTACCAACATAAGTGCCTGCTCCACTCACTTTTCTGAATTAAAAATTCACCCATACACCGGAGCATACTCAATGTCTCAATCGTTTCTATGTTATATGTTTGTGATGAGAATATTGGCTATTAAGCTTAACTGCTGGTCAAAATTACTTCGCGATGGTGGCGAACGAATCGGCGATCTCAAGAAGTGGGTGAGAGAGGGATCTAGAAATGACTTTGGGTTTGAAACGAATATTTTTGTGTTCGTGGATAGCTCACACGGTAGAGCCACGCTCTCACCTGCCAGGCGGAGTTGTCGTACCAATAAGGTCGCAGGTTCAAACCCACCACCCGCCGCGAAAAAAATTTTATTCTCTATTGTCTTCTGGCACTTTTCTACTCACTTCATATCTTGTTGTTACCAACATAAGTGCCTGCTCCACTCACTTTTCTGAATTAAAAATTCACCCCATACACCGGAGCATACTCAATGTCTCAATCGTTTCTATGTTATATGTTTGTGATGAGAATATTGGCTATTAAGCTTAACTGCTGGTCAAAATTACTTCGCGATGGTGGCGAACGAATCGGCGATCTCAAGAAGTGGGTGAAAAGGGATCTAGAAATGACTTTGGGTTTGAAACGAATATTTTTGTGTTCGTGGATAGCTCACACGGTAGAGCCACGCTCTCACCTGCCAGGCGGAGTTGTCGTACCAATAAGGTCGCAGGTTCAAACCCCACCACCGCCGCGAAAAATTTTTTTTCTCTATTGTCTTCTGGCACTTTTCTACTCACTTCATATCTTGTTGTTACCAACATAAGTGCTGCTCCACTCACTTTTCTGAATTAAAAATTCACCCCATACACCGGAGCATACTCAATGTCTCAATCGTTTCTATGTTATATGTTTGTGATGAGAATATTGGCTATTAAGCTTAACTGCTGGTCAAAATTACTTCGCGATGGTGGCGAACGAATCGGCGATCTCAAGAAGTGGGTGAGAGAGGGATCTAGAAATGACTTTGGGTTTGAAACGATATTTTTGTGTTCGTGGATAGCTCACACGGTAGAGCCACGCTCTCACCTGCCAGGCGGAGTTGTCGTACCAATAAGGTCGCAGGTTCAAACCCCACCACCGCCGCGAAAAATTTTTTTATTCTCTATTGTCTTCTGGCACTTTTCTACTCACTTCATATCTTGTTGTTACCAACATAAGTGCCTGCTCCACTCACTTTTCTGAATTAAAAATTCACCCCATACACCGGAGCATACTCAATGTCTCAATCGTTTCTATGTTATATGTTTGTGATGAGAATATTGGCTATTAAGCTTAACTGCTGGTCAAAATTACTTCGCGATGGTGGCGAACGAATCGGCGATCTCAAGAAGTGGGTGAGAGAGGGATCTAGAAATGACTTTGGGTTTGAAACGAATATTTTTGTGTTCGTGGATAGCTCACACGGTAGAGCCACGCTCTCACCTGCCAGGCGGAGTTGTCGTACCAATAAAGTCGCAGGTTCAAACCCCACCACCGCCGCGAAAAAATTTTTTATTCTCTATTGTCTTCTGGCACTTTTCTACTCACTTCATATCTTGTTGTTACCAACATAAGTGCCTGCTCCACTCACTTTTCTGAATTAAAAATTCACCCCATACACCGGAGCATACTCAATGTCTCAATCGTTTCTATGTTATATGTTTGTGATGAGAATATTGGCTATTAAGCTTAACTGCTGGTCAAAATTACTTCGCGATGGTGGCGAACGAATCGGCGATCTCAAGAAGTGGGTGAGAGAGGGATCTAGAAATGACTTTGGTTTTGAAACGAATATTTTTGTGTTCGTGGATAGCTCACACGGTAGAGCCACGCTCTCACCTGCCAGGCGGAGTTGTCGTACCAATAAGGTCGCAGGTTCAAACCCCACCACCGCCGCGAAAAAAATTTTTATTCTCTATTGTCTTCTGGCACTTTTCTACTCACTTCATATCTTGTTGTTACCAACATAAGTGCCTGCTCCACTCACTTTTCTGAATTAAAAGTTCACCCCATACACCGGAGCATACTCAATGTCTCAATCGTTTCTATGTTATATGTTTGTGATGAGAATATTGGCTATTAAGCTTAACTGCTGGTCAAAATTACTTCGCGATGGTGGCGAACGAATCGGCGATCTCAAGAAGTGGGTGAGAGAGGGATCTAGAAATGACTTTGGGTTTGAAACGAATATTTTTGTGTTCGTGGATAGCTCACACGGTAGAGCCACGCTCTCACCTGCCAGGCGGAGTTGTCGTACCAATAAGGTTGCAGGTTCAAACCCCACCACCGCCGCTAAAAATTTTTTTATTCAATATTGTCTTCTGGCACTTTTCTACTCACTTCATATCTTGTTGTTACCAACATAAGTGCCTGCTCCACTCACTTTTCTGAATTAAAAATTCACCCCATACACCGGAGCATACTCAATGTCTCAATCGTTTCTATGTTATATGTTTGTGATGAGAATATTGGCTATTAAGCTTAACTGCTGGTCAAAATTACTTCGCGATGGTGGCCAACGAATCGGCGATCTCAATAGGTGGGTGAGAGAGGGATCTAGAAATGACTTTGGGTTTGAAACGAATATTTTTGTGTTCGTGGATAGCTCACACGGTAGAGCCACGCTCTCACCTGCCAGGCGGAGTTGTCGTACCAATAAGGTCGCAGGTTCAAACCCCACCACCGCCGCGAAAAAATTTTTTATTCTCTATTGTCTTCTGGCACTTTTCTACTCACTTCATATCTTGTTGTTACCAACATAAGTGCCTGCTCCACTCACTTTTCTGAATTAAAAATTCACCCCATACACCGGAGCATACTCAATGTCTCAATCGTTTCTATGTTATATGTTTGTGATGAGAATATTGGCTATTAAGCTTAACTGCTGGTCAAAATTACTTCGCGATGGTGGCGAACGAATCGGCGATCTCAAGAAGTGGGTGAGAGAGGGATCTAGAAATGACTTTCGGTTTGAAACGAATATTTTTGTGTTCTTGGATAGCTCACACGGTAGAGCCACGCTCTCACCTACCAGGCGGAGTTGTCGTACCAATAAGGTCGCAGGTTCAAACCCCACCACCGCCGCGAAAAAAATTTTTATTCTCTATTGTCTTCTGGCACTTTTCTACTCACTTCATATCTTGTTGTTACCAACATAAGTGCCTGCTGCACTCACTTTTCTGAATTAAAAATTCACCCCATACACCGGAGCATACTCAATGTCTCAATCGTTTCTATGTTATATGTTTGTGATGAGAATATTGGCTATTAAGCTTAACTGCTGGTCAAAATTACTTCGCGATGGTGGCGAACGAATCGGCGATCTCAAGAAGTGGGTGAGAGAGGGATCTAGAAATGACTTTGGGTTTGAAACGAATATTTTTGTGTTCGTGGATAGGTCACACGGTAGAGCCACGCTCTCACCTGCCAGGCAGAGTTGTCGTACCAATAAGGTCGCAGGTTCAAACCCCACCACCGCCGCGAAAAATTTTTTTATTCTCTATTGTCTTCTGGCACTTTTCTACTCACTTCATATCTTGTTGTTACAAATTATTACTCACACTCTCAACCAAGAGTTCATTAACTTATTTTCCAAATTTTTAAAAAAAATTAATAATCATATCTTTGGATTGGATTGAACCAGTGACTCTGTATCGAACAAATCTTGCACGAATTCGAAATAAGGGTATGGCCCATGCCATAGTATGGTGCATAGATAACACCGGTAGTCTGTTGTATGGTGTGTAGTCAGTGGTATGGTGTGTCAGTGATATGGTGTGTAGTCAGTGGAGCCCATCGCAGACTTAAAGTTGAAGCATTCAAATTCAGAGACCAATAATTTTTTTTTTAAATCTCACCTTTCCGTCCTTGTTTATAATAACAGAAACAATGTATACTGTGGTCTTTTTCATCTCCGCCTTCACTTTGGCCTTGATAAAAAAAAAACAGCATCCCGCTTGTTGAAACCGATATCTGAGACAAAGCCGTCCTTGAAAAGACTTTGTCCCTTAATTAAGACAAAATTATAATTGTTATCACAACGTGAACATTGTTTAAAAATTCACATAAAATTTAAAAGGTTTACAAACGTGACATTCACAAGCCTTAGCGGCGAAGAAATAATAATCGTTAGTACCGGCTCAGCCATGTTTACAATCGGCGGTGCATCAGTCACGTGATCGGCAAGATGGCGGAAGGTTAATATAGATCGTGCCAGCAGTCAGTCATCAGCAAAGTCAAGAAAGCTCCTCCTACTCAAACCACACATACCCACGAATATGATAGGCCTTGTAGACCAGTCACTAGTCTTTGATGTTACACAACCATCCGCCAGCTTTGATCACATTGCTTTTGATGATGTCACTCAATATCTATCTTCTTCTCTGAACCCCGTTGACTGTTCCACGATTCAACATAAAAGAATATCGCGAGGAGGTGCGGATCGTGAAGATGGGATGACGTAGCTGTGTTAAAGTTATAGGTTCAAAGTTCAATTTTCAGACAGAAATGATGAGAAATTAAACTGATGTGGTAAAATGAAAATTGTTTCGTGGTAAAACGTTGCATAAATTAGTTTTATGTTACACCAACACACACACACACACACACCACACACACACACACACACTCACATACTCTCTCTCTCTCTCTCTCTCTCTCTCTCTTTCTCTCTCTCTCTCTCTCTCTCTCTCTCTCTCTCTCCAGTGCTGCGACAAAAAAGGACGCCGACCAGACAGCTAATACTATTTAAAATGGAAAATTGTTGAAAATGGTCTGCTTATTGAACAACCGAAGCATCGTGGATAACAGAATTGATGATTGTGAACCAGTTGAAACGCTTGATATCAATGTAATACTAATATTATATAGCAATGACTATCCCGCACAAATCTTTGGGCCTCTTTTTCGCTCTTTCAAAAAATTAATTACGACGCTGTTTATCGATGAATATGACTGAAAGTTGGCGCACGGTTAGAAAAAAGGTCATTTTAGATTATGTCAAGCGACAAAACTCGTGCGATTACCAGAAGACCGTTAAAAATAGATTTTTACGCTTTGGAGTAAAATATTTCTAAAAGTACCGGGCGTGGACGTTTTGTCGCTGACAAGGTAATACATGAACATTTCTTCTTTTTGGTTGTAAAATTTCATATGAATATAACGAGTACTTTTCCCGTATTTTACAAAACACCATCCTAATTTGCTCTTCAAGTTTCAATCTTTTAATCCACTTATTACACAAGATACAACCAAAGGTCGAAAAAAAATGCCGAAAAAGCGTCCCATATTTTCGCGTTTTTTCCTCTTTGCGGGTCATCCAAATAAATGACACCTTTGAAACTGCATAACTTGTTTATTTATGAATGGATTTTCAAAATTCAAAAACATTTTTACTCAGTGGAGATAGGGCTTTGGTTTTAGACAAAAATTTTCCTCAAAAAGAGAAAAAAACATTTTTCATAGTCATTGCTATATTATAGCAATGACTATCCCGCACAAATCTTTGGGCCTCTTTTTCGGTCACGAAGTGCCCAAATTCGCGACAAAATATGGGACGAAGTCGTTTCGTATATGGAAGTTTTAAAAATTAATTACGACGCTGTTTATCGATGAATATGACTGAAAACAGTTAGAAAAGAGGTCATTTTGGATTATGTCAAGCGACAAAACTCGTGCAATTACCAAAAGACCGTTAAAAATAGATTTTTACTCTTTGGAGTGCAATATTTCTAAAACTAC
>NC_088371.1:1132021-1139521 GCF_034508935.2 Berghia stephanieae | reverse complement strand
ACACCCCTTCATCGCAAACAATTGAGGCGAGTTATTGTATCGGTAATGAGGATGTATATGACAGATGCAGAGGACAACCAGTCAGTACGCGTATTAAGAAACAAAGATGTAAACTGTTCAGACAAGTGCTCCGGCGAGATGAAAATATTCCAGCAGAAACCTCAAGGGACCATTACTTCAAACAAGGACCCAGATACAGAGGGCGTACACCAACTTCACTTCCAACAGCATTGAATCAAAATCTCAAAAAATACAGTTAGAAACAACAACCGAAGAAATGTATTTCAACAAAACAAGGAAACATCCAACTGCCTCACCACCTTAACACACATGATGACATTCTGAAGCTAAGAACACTTGCACTAGACAGAGATTTATAGAAGAAGATGACTAACTGGATAATAGAAACACTCGACTGGCACTCTCGAAGTGACGCATGCGGCAAGCATCCACAGAGACTGCGCGGCCATATTTATTATTATTTTATATATGCAAATTTTGTATATGTAATCGTAACGTTCATTGAGCATCACACAGTTATGAAAATGCGCGATATAAAAATCATGAATCTTTATTTTATTATTATTATTATTATTATTATTATTATTATTATTATTATTATTATTATTATTATTATTATTATTATTATTATTATTATTATTATTAATGTAAGCTAGGCCCATAAATGGGTTCGAATATCAGACCTGCATATATACACGTCCACTTCGGACATTTTGGTACTCGAATTGAGTTCCTATTTAAACGGGTAGAGTTAAATCCGTGCCCGTTTTTTAAAACCGGTTTTGCTCAGTTTTTTCCCACTGTACTAACATTTTACAATCCACGGCTTTTAGCTGCTAGTATTTACTTGACAAAAAGCTCATTATTGTCTTTGTTACTGAAGTTGAAGCGCCTATTCTATTAAACTATTCATCTAAAGAATCAAATATTTACACAATGACGTGCCATAGGTTTCCGTTGTCTTATTTGATCGTTTTACACACATGAAAATTGTATTTTTATTTCCGTCATTTTCTTTATTGTAAAAAAGAGCAAGGATTTCGGGCAATAGTCACAAATACGTATGTTTTTGTCATTGATTCCATCAAAGCCAACAAAAGGACACTCCTTTTTAGATGACGAAAACTACATAAGATTAAAATTAAAACATTTTTTATTAATTTACAAAAATGTCAATATATTGTCTACATATACAAGCTAAAATAATGCCCGTTAATGACAGTCTCCGCTTATCAGGGCTTCAAATATGTACAATTTGATTATCTGGTTGCAAAGACGTCTTAGTACGTCTTGGTGGGAAAGTAATGTTCTAAAATGCCCTGAATTTTTTTTTGATTTTTCTTGCGTTCTCCAAAATTAGTTCAAAACTAGATTTCGATACTGGAATTGAATTTGTCGGTCTTAGATGCCCGTCGATATTGTTATATAGAATGTAGAGTTTAATGCTTCTGTTTTAGGAGACCTTCCACACGTCCCTTGCGGTAACTTTACTTAATACTGTTATTGTAACCGGGGATCTTTTGTAAGCAGTTTGTTTATTCAATTTGTCATTTTCAAAGCTGTTGAACAAACTTTGATTGATTGTTAAAAATTAGAAATTTCTTATTGTAATCACTTTTATGGTTCTCCGTCGCCATCGTTGTTGAAGTATTTGAAAGTGCAAAGCAGTCCTAAGCTTCTCTATTAGAGTTAGTTATAGTTATAGGTCGTAGCAATGGTAATAGGTTTTTTTTTTCCTTTAGGGGTTAGTTAAAAGTGCTAAGTTACTTTTTTTTTTGTTAGGGTTAGTTAAAGTCATACTTGGGTTGTTTCCCTTAGCTCGGGGAAGTGCGGAAGGTCTCCCTTTGTTTCTCTTTGGTGTATAAAAATAGCACGTGTTGAGCTCACGAAGGACAGTTTCTTTGTCAATTCAGGCATATGTTAGTATCTCCATGGCTAACTTTGGAGTACTTATGGTGTTTCAGTCGATAGTGCTCTGTCCTGAGTATACACATTTGAGAACTTCTTCTCCTCGATCAAAAACTCACACAGTCGATAGTGCTCTTTACTGAGTATATATATATATATATATATATATATATATATATATATATATATATATATATATATATTATGATAACCTCTTGTCCACGAATAAAAAATCTCACAGCACCAATAGACACGCATTTAATGATTTGAGGACATTATTTACTTTTACTTCACACATGTCTTCACACATGGTTGAGAGGCTTGGTGACTTACAGGGGGTGTAACTAAAACTGTGAATGGCTTTAACAGCCGATGCCTTTCCATCATTACGGAGAGGACAACGGAGAAACAGCAAAACGCCCCAAATTCGACCTGGTAGCTGATGAGACGCAGGCTCCTCTTTGCTGGGCATATCTTACGCATGGACGCAGACCGCCTCCTGCGTCGAACTTTTATTACCTACACGAAGAGCTCGACGACTAGACCAGCAGACATTCTACTACATGGGCTGGATTCTATTACCATTGACGATGTTGTGACTCCAGCCAGTAACAGACGTGCTTGGTCCCGTAATGTGGATTCTCTGTGACCCGGACACGTTTAAGCTGATGTAGCATAGCACCTTATAGGTGCCGTACTAAAGTACACTGCAACTCATACATACATACTTTTATTTATCCTCTATGTGCTTGATCAGCGCATACGCAATGTGTCTTGGTAGGAGGCAATTTTTATCATTAGTCCCCAAGACTGACCACTAGCTTTCATTTATCTTTCGATGGTTCTCCTCCAGGACTCCATCGGGTAGCCCCTTCTTCTAGTCCTTCGGAGGTCCAAATGAGGTATATCCCGAGAATAGCATTCGGATACATAGTGATGACATGTCCAGTCCATTTCCACCTTCCGATACTGGTTCAATTTCGGTGCGTCTTGCCAGTTAGTTTGTTTGAAATTACTTTAGGCCAGAAAGCGTTAGCATCCTTCTAAGGCATTTGTTTTGTAATGCGTTTAGTTTGTTGGAGATGGTGCCTGTCAGTTTTCATCATTCAGACCCATAAAGGAGAACAGATAGAACATTTGTTTTGAAGAGACGTAGCATTGTTTTTGTGGTGATTTTCTTAGAGTTCCAGATATTTCTGAGCATTCCAAATGCCCTTCTTGCTCTCGTTAGTTTGCCTTTGATTTTGGCATTTCTATTTAACTAACCCTGCTGCCTAGATCGGTGAAATGATTCACATCTTCAATGGCTTGGTTGTTTATGTTCAGAATTTAGTTTGAATTAGAATTCACCCTCATCATTTTGGTCTCTTCAACACACACACACACACACACACACACACACACACACACACATATATATATATATATATATATATATAAATATATATATATATATACACACATATATATATATATATATATATATATATATATATATATATATATTATATATATATAAATAGCTTAAGGGCTTTGTTGAAAACCGGTTGTATATTGGACTAAACCTCTGTGAAGTTATGGGTCAGAAGAACAATGTCGTCTGCAAAGTCTAGATCTTCTAGTGTCTCCGTAAATGTGGAGATGAGTATGGATTTCTTGTCGTCTACTGATTCGTTCAAGATCGAGTCCATTGCAAGGCAGAAAAGAAAAGGGGAATAAAATACAGCATTGCTTCACTCTTGTCTTAATATTAAAATCTTTTGTCATTTTACTCAAGCTTTATTTACACTTCTATGTATTATATTTGGTCTTCAAGGTCTGCGGGCAACTATATTCAATTTGTTCCACAATTGCTCGTATTTTATTTAGTTTAACCTCCTTTTCATTCCCATACATGTTTTCATGCCCTGGTAGTCATTGGATATTGTTTTTTTTTTTGCGGAGAAGTCCCATTTTGACGTAAGAGTGTTCAGTTACTTTTTAAAATGTTATGACTTGCAAAATAGATTTGACATCGCTCAGCATATTCAATATTGAGGCATATGCTTTTTCGTCTTATATATTCGTTACAACAAGAACTGACTCTCCGCTGCTTTGAAATAATTCTTAGTAGAAATTTGCTTTTAATTTTTCAATCAAAAAATTGCATTCTCATTTGACTCATATAAATAGATAAAAACTTAATTTCTTCTACAAGGGTGACTGAATTTGAGCAAATACATTTAGCTTGATAGCATTTTAAGCAATCAGTTTTAACTTGTTTTATTTGTCTTATGTCTTTTGATTTGTGTTATTCCACATAAATGGTCGTCTGATGGTGATATGGATAAATACATATCTATATACAAACTATGTGTGAAAATGTATGACTATAGATAGAAGAACTGAAAGTAATCAACAAAGTCTCTTCTATGTCAACTAGATTTTCATGCTGCGCTAGATTAGAAAAAACAACAAAGTGATAACACAAAAAATACATAATAGGAATACTTCATTTCATCGGAAACAAGGGATAATATTATATGCACAAAATACAGCATAGAAAACACTTAAAGCTATCGTTATATGCTTACCACCAGCAGCATTGTACCTTCCGAATTATACACACTTGTTAGAAATATTTAACACAAGAAACAGAAATACCGTATATGGCGCTGTTTCAATATTTGTATCTCGTTACAAAACGATTAGTGATAATATCAATCACAGAGACACTATAATGTGTATAATACACATGTCTGTGCAATCATAGTAATATCCCAATCACAAGGAGCACAACATAGGCTACAACTTAAGTTATTCCATGACAACCGAAACCATCATCCCCATAGAATCACTCAAAATTTTAACACAGACATTTGATAGAAATACATGACGTTATCGGGTGTCACGAGGCCATTCTCTCATTTAGTGTGTCAAAGTATGAATACTTACAAACGTACGGACTGTAAAAATGACACTTTGACTTGAATAATCCCCGACCAGACTCTAAAAATAACATTTCGACTTGAGTATGTACCGACCATACTGTAAATGGCATTTCGACTCGAATATTTCCCGACCAGACTGGAAAATGACATTTCCACTTGAATATTTCCCAACCAGATCGGAAACATTGATATCTCAAATTGAATATTTCCCGACTAGACTTGCATCCTGCTTTTCTAAAGTCTGTTTGGTTCACAGCGTGGTATTTTATGCTTTTTCACTGATTTGTGATTGACTGAAGAAGGGATTTTAGCCCTAAACGTCCGGCGATTAGTTTTTTAAAAAAATTAAATGTATATACATATTCATTTAGAAAAGCAGAAATATATCTTTTGCGTAATTTGCTTGATGCCACAATCTTATTTTGTATACCGTATATTCTTTTTTTTTTTTTTTTTTTGGTTTTCTGCAATTTACTCCATGTGAATGCTGTTTAATTTCACTTTACATATCCTCTGATGTTATACGTACAGTCTATGTAACACAACAGTTATACGTTCTAACCTATCCTGGAATGTGTTTTTGGGTGATATCATAACCAAGATCTATGATATCATATCATATTTTACATCATGATCATTGTATAATTACATCTTAACAGTCATTATATTGCGGTCGATAATCCAACTGCATGTGCCAAAGATTCATTTCTTTGTGCCTCTTCTTTCAGACAACATTTCTTCAAAATCAGATTTCTCCAGCGTAGTCGGACGTCCTTGTTAAAGACAACGTAGAATATAAATATGAAAAATCCCTGTAAAGTGTTAAAAATCACGAACAAGTAACTGAAAATAATCAAAGCGAACAAGATTGCTAGAAATCCAAAAGCCCAAGCCAGGCCCAGAAGCGTTGCAATAGACATGGTGCCTTTTAATTGTTGCTTTATCTGTTGTCTCCTTGAAGAGAACAATTTAGACCTTGACCCTTTAAGAAGATAATGTATTACAAGAGCAAAAGCGATATAGTTAAAAATCAATATGAAACATGCAGGCAGGAGAAATACAAAGAAAACTGCAGGCCTTTTGATCCAGCAAATATTATTGTGTAAAAGGATGTAATTTTCAAACCTGTGAACTGCAGCGGTGACTAATACCATCAAAAAAGGAATGCCCCATGATATCAACGCAAATTTTAATAGGTATTTTCTCTTGTCGCCCATAAAGACTATAACTATTGCCAGATACAAGTAATAAGCGTCACATGACATCCACAAGAGAGATGAAAGCATACTAAAATGTAAAAGCATCGCTACAACACTGCAGAGAACACCATCAGTATAGTTTGCTTGAATTACTAATACGTTTGCTATAAACATAACATTCATAATCAATAAGGCTGTGCACAAATGCATCAAAATATTTGAAGGTAGAGAATTTCGAAGGGATGGAAACGTTCCGAAAGTCAAAAGAGTGAACAATAACGCTGATGCAGACATCGTACATCCTATAATCGACAAAATACTCAAGGACGTGTCGTGTTCAACAGCTGAGTTATCCATAGCCATTATAAGGGCAAAGTTACTGAGGTGATTACAACTGCACGTTACGAAATTGATGCCGGCCTCTAAAACAGAGCATCCATTTTCCTCCCAATTTCCCAAGTCTCCGTTATTATTTTTACCTTCTGGATTCCAGAAAACACATTTTGGTAACATTTCTGGCCTCTGATGCAAAAACGTAATGGTGATGTCCTCCGTTAGACTCTTAACTGACACACCAAGTACATTGATAGATACCACCCTGCTGTATAACATTTCGACCACACTGTTTAGATTCATTCCAATATATTTGGCATCTCTGTACACTGCCACGCTAAGTCGGTTCATTTTATATCTGTCCTCAGCAGGCAGAGACTCGATGACAGGGGTCACTGGCAGAACAATGGTTACATTTCCTTTGGTGCCCTGGTATTCCTGTATTGTTCCATTTACAAATGAGAGAGATAGCTGACCACTACGTTGACTAGCCGTTTCATAAACCATCAAGTAGTCCCAGATTAGTGTTTTGTTCATTGAAACGCCTTTGACTAAAACAGCAATGTTTGTCGATGAAAATTCAAATGAAGAATCTCCAATTAATGGAACTCGAGCTGCCATTCTCTCCACGTAATCTGAAAGGTTTCGTCGAGATTCAGTGTCAAATTTGTTGATGCAACACTCCGTGATGTTGTTGATGGTTTTCAGAACGTGTTTAGTAGTTGTCTCGGTCAAATCTTTGATTGGCATTTGTGTTATCTTGTCAAGCTTTGACATTAATTCAATTGTTGAAATATTTTGTAAATGCTGATCCAATCTCTTGAAAAAATCTGAAGAAATATAAACCATAGAGAAATAATGTTTATTAATTTGCTAAACAATAAAAAACACAGTCTAAGTAACCATAAAAATAGAATATTTGCTTTCATATGTTTTGTAAAAAAATGGTTTATTTTGTACATTGAGTACTTTTGAAGTAATTTAAGTAGCACTGTGGGTGCGTTTGTCTGTGATGAGCGTAGTTGTCGCAAAATAGACTTTGTGTTGTTCGTGAACTGTTATCAAACGACATTTCACAGCAAAGTATATAGGACAATACGAGGTTGAGT
>NC_088371.1:1102021-1122021 GCF_034508935.2 Berghia stephanieae | reverse complement strand
GGGGGCTTGTGGCATTCGGAGGGCAAAGGTGTAAATCCCGGTTGACCGTCACGAGACCATCCCGGGTATCGAGCCAACGAGCCTCGTGAGCTGCTCGCCCGGTATGTGACTAATGAGGATCCGATCCGGTGCCCGAATGACCACCGCCATCCCGGGCGCCACACTACTATGTTCATGATGAGTCGCACAAAACACCAATTTTAATGGCAAAGCGCTCGGCCGCATAGCCAAATACTACCGCGTTCGTGTCGCCAGGGTCGTTGGCACGTTCGAGAAGTAAGCAAGCGTCCCAACACACTTTCAACTAGAAAATACAATATCGGGAATAGCGGCCTGACGCATACATTATCCCTCAATATCGAGAGCCAGAGTATGGCAAAAAATGAGCTTTTGTCAAAGATACTGGCTGTCCATAGCGTCCATATTCTCTTATTACAAGAGACCTGCCTTTACTCAGGCGCGCAATCTTCTCGATTCCAGATCCCATGCTATACGGTGGTCCAAGGAGAGGACACTTCGAGGCTCAAAGGGGGCATTAGCGTAAAGGCTAAAGAGCCATCGAAGGTAAGGGTCATAGAGAGTACAACGGACAGCAATGGGGTGAATCGAATTTCCGTGGAAGTAGATGGACTGTGTTTGCATAATATCTACAAACCGCCTATAGCGACTTGGACTACACCACCGGTACCGGTGGTTAGCCATCCTTCTACCTGTCTGGGAGACTTTAATAGCCACCATCACGAATGGGGCTACCGAGACTGCAACGACGCAGGTAGACAACTCCGGTCATGGATGGACTGTAACGATCTACACCTAGTGTACGATCCTACAGCCAAGGGTACCTTCAGGGGTACCCGCCATGAGACGGAGTATACTCCAGATATCACCTTCGTTACGAAAGGCGTGAACGGTGAACCGCTGCAGGTGAAGCGATCAGTCCTCTGGGACTTTCCGCATAGCCAGCACAGGCCTGTTCTTGTCACAGCAGGGGTGACAATACCGTGGTGCAGTCTCTCCCACTTTACAGATGGAACTCCAGGAAGCTAACTGGGAGGAATTCGGTTCCTATATCGAGCAGGTTTGCCCTACCATTCCTCCCAAGTCCGAGAATATAATCAGATTTCTGCCCTAAACAACAAAAGGACAGTATCTGGGCTGACCCAGATCCAACCAGTTTTGCCGCAATCGACACATTTAGTTTTTTCATTCATATCTCTTTAATTCCATTACATAGTGGAAGGCATCTAACATTAAATAATAGCTAATGATAAATTGAGTTTTTCTGTTAGTCGGCTATTTCATTGACGTAATATGTTGCGTAATATTTTGAGATACTATTTTTCTTGGTTAAAGCCATGAAATAACTCTACCTGTAAGCAACAAAAGGACAGTATCTGATACGTCCGTCTCACATGGTTAACGGCAATGAAAATGCATCGTCTGTTTTCACCAAAAGAACAGTATCTAAGTTGTGAATATAACAAAATACGACTAACTCGATCGACAAACACGAGTCAAGCTTCTCACGTCTCCCACCAGTCACAAACGCCGTCCAAAACAAAGGCATGGCTTTCAAAGTATTACGTTATAGTCATGCGTAATACTTGACACCTTTCTGAGTCAGTTTATTGTGTAAAAACTGAAAGTAATAAATATCATAGTGGGGAATATAAAAACCACATTGTTGAAATTAAAGAGAACATTAGTCTTTTAATCATAAAAATCGGTTGAGAAACAACTGTTTTAAATATTATTTTGAAAGTGGATTTTCTCCCTGTTTGTTTATTTTGGTAACTTATTTATTCCTTGTCCGATTTCTCGATTCCTGTATCATTTTTCATTTCTCTTTGAGACAAGATCGGTGATGTACTTTGTTTGTTTGAAATCTGACTAAAACATACACTGGCTTTTTTTTCCAACGAGCCTTGACTCACTAATAAATTCAAAGAAGGTGACGCAACTTTCAGACGGTCGTCGAGAAAAGCTCTAATCTGTAAGCGGTCACAGAAACCAATCAGTGAAAAGCTGTAAGTAATGGTGAACGGTCAAGAACCAGTATCATCTATCAAGAACCAATAATTTGCTCTGAGAAAGTCTTGTAATCACACGGGCAAAAAGTTTGAAACTGATGATGGACCCATGAAAAGTTTGTGGACGGGATTTTGTCATGATTGACAATCGGACTCGAAGACGCGGATCTAGATATCAAAAAGTAGATTGAGATCATCTAAAGATGTTACATGATTGACATGGCCATTTAGGGAACTCAGTATCAAGCAGAAACAAAATCTGAACACAATAGCGACAATACAAGTCTGTCCCTTTGTGTCGTGCACTTTGGTATTTCATTTTCAACATTTGTGTTTTTGAAACCATCCACCGGTAACTTCATTGGTCAGTCTCGCCAATATCGACTCAACGTCTTGTCGAATTCCGTGATTCAATGATTTACTTAATAATAATATTATAATTATCACCAGGTCATCTGACATCATGAGGTAGCCAAATTATAATGATAACATTTATTGTCATGACTATGGATAGCAGAACGAGAATTATCCGTCAGATTCTTGATTGAATGAATTTATTAGACAATGGTTAAAGTTTTCACCGGTTACTTTAAATCAAGACTCGGCGAAATACCGATAACCATGCTAACGGGGCATTAAATAGAATTTGTCTTAAACTGTTAAAGATTTAAAAGATTTTATTTCAATTGTAGAAGAAATATATAGGTATGAACAATTAATATATGTAAAATTGAGGTTTATCAGCTGATTTCAATTAGACCAAAAAAAATCATCCTTTTCTTTCAATGAGACACCATCGTGCATTTTGTCGAAATGCTATATATCATTTTGAATTTACAGATGATAGGGATGACAAAGATTTTGAATGGTTATATAGGATAGACGGGGAAATACGGTGACACATATTTTTTCATGGCAAACTTTTATTTCGAAAAGAGTCTGCTCATGGCTTTTTGCTAGAATAAAGTAGCAATTTACTTGTAACATTATTTGTCAAATTTCTTGTTACTGCTGTTCCAAACTTGTCAACACAAAATGTTTCAACACCAAAAAATTGTATTTGCTGTGTGACTTAATAAGTCAAATAATGCAAGCTCAGCCCCCCCCCCCACCCCCCTAAAAAAATAGAAATAAAAAGATTATTTTTTTAGAACTGTTTTCTATGTTCTCGGTATCTTGATAATAAATCATTAAATTAGAAAATGTTATATCTTCCCACATTGCACTGATCACATTATGCATTCCACTTGTATTACCCACGCATACGCAAACCCCCCCCCCCCCCCCCCCTGCCCCCCCCCCCCCCACACACACACACACATGCACGTCCAAACTAGGATACAGGTGATTTATATCTATACATTATCAATTGCCATATCTCTCTCTCTCTCTCTCTCTCTCTCTCTCTCTCTCTCTCTCTCTCTCTCTCTCTCTCTTCTTTTTTATTTTTTTTACACACACGGACTAATTCCCCACATACGCATACACACTAATGTCAGATGATCATGGCCAATTTCAAAACCAAAGGCATCCCAATACACCCTTATGTGAACTAACGCTCTGGCTGTCTTGTAAACTCATCGTTTTTTTATTTGAAAAAAACGATCGACTACACTAAGGAAAAACTAGTTGTGAAAAAGTAAATAAAACATATTTTTTTAAAAAGTCATATCTAATGGTGGCCAATCTTGCCCAAATATGACCATCTGGCAGCCCTGCAAATAACGATGCCTTCCAAAGCCGTTTCGAATGGTCCAGCCACATGACATAACTATAGTACTCTAGTCCGCCATGTCCAGCCATGCTTTAATAATAATATTCGTTGTCGCCACCGTCATGCTCACGGATGGAACGCGTTAACTTTACGGGGCGGAGACGACCGTCTGAGATACTGTCCTTTTGTTGGCTAAAGATGGGGCTTAAATAGGATACTGTTTCCAACAAATATTTTAATCGCCTCTAATTTTTTTAAAAATACTAGAGATATGATCATTCTGACAACTTTGTAAGCTTTCCTATGTCTTAGAGTATCGTTTAAGTGAAAAAGGTGATTTTATGATTTTTTTGATAGATACTGTACTTTTGTTGGTTAGGGCAGATTTAACAGGCCACTGGTTAAGAGCGCTCATTGCTGTATTCCACGGAGCAAACGGAAATTCTACAACCCCTCCTCGACGGAAGAGCTGTACAAGGAGTACTAGGAGAGCCAGTCCCAGGAAGTAGCCGATAGACTACCTCAGTCTCTGGCAGAGGTATGGAAGGAACGGTGGCAGGAGACCTTAGAAAGTCTCGACTTTACACACTCCAGCCGCCACGCTTGGCGTTTGATAAAGAAATTGGGTCCGACCTGAATTACGCGAAGGCTGCACCGGAATGTGAGGCAGACACAATTGTCAAGAATATAAAGAACCGTAGCAAACGGTTCCCTAATCATGCTTTTGAGCGCGGTGTCCGCAAGGCGTATCGCACGATTTTGGACTCGATATCTGCGAAGGAGTCGGACTGGACGTCCCTGTTTAGCACCCGAGAAGTGGGTGCAGCCGATAGCGATGTAAAGAACGGCAAAGCAGCAGGGATAGACGGCATATATCGCGATATGGTGACGCATCTGGGCCCCAAGGCACGGGCTTCAGGGAACGGAGGTGCACCACGGAATAGGTCATTGCCCTTACAGAACATATTGAGCAAGGGTACGAGAGGAAACAGGAAACAGGTGCTGTATTTATAGACCAATCAGCGGCGTACGATACGGTCTGGTGCGAAGGATTAATGCACAAACTTGCAAAGATCATAAGGTGCAAAAAGACCTTGAAGTTGATCTCTTCGATCTTACGGGAAAGACAATTCAACGTCGCGCAGGGAGACGCTAAGAGTAAAGTAAGGAAATTGAAGAGTGGGGTCCCTCAGAGTTCGGTACTTGCGCAAATGTTGTTTAACATTTACCTTAGCGATTTGCCGAACACTTCCTCCCTGAGGCTGGGATACGCGGACGACTGGGCACTCGTCACTCAGAGTAAAGTGTTGACCCGTCTCGAGTTCTACTCAACAAAGACGTCACCAGACTCAAATCCTACTTCGACAAGTGGTACTTGAAGATGAACACTTCAAAAACCGTGGCCACTGCATTCCACCTATGCAGTGCATGGCACACCCGTAAACTGAACTTCCTCGTCTGGCACCAGCCACTCCCATTTGAGCCACATCCAAAATATTTAGGGGTGACGCTGGACCGCAGCCTTACCTATCGGGTGCGTCTCGAACGAGTTGCCCGGAAGATAGAGAAACGCAACAGTCACTCCTGAGAACGCCCGCCCTGGCACTATGCTATTCCACCGAGAAGTATTGCGCTCCAGTGTGGGTAGAAGCAGAAACGTTGAGAAGGTCGGTGTAAAACTTCGCAAATCAATGCACATAGTGTCAGGAACGCCGGCAACAACTCCTAGAGAATGGGGCTCGATAATGGCAGCGATCCAGCCCTCCGATGTCCGGAGGGAGACGATTACGGTAAACTGGCTAAATAAGATCAAAGAGAGAGGGAATGGTGATACCCCTCTGAAGCGCATTATGGACGACTCCCCCCTTTTCGGGCCGAAATAATTCCCGGTAACCCTTGTACGCAGCTTCCCTGACTACCGACAGAGATGGAAGTTTGGACGAATTCAATCTCTCGTGGAGCTGGGGCGTACACTCCTCTAAGCTTGGTGAGAAGTTGCCAGGCTTTGATACCAGTAAGAGGAGACACTGGGTGGCTGCGAATCGGTTTCGGTCGATGAGCTGCCAAACAGCACGTGCGCTTCATGAGTGGGGACTTCCCACCTGTCCCACATGTACCCGATGTGGACAAGAACCCGAAACGGCAGAGCATCTAGTTGAACGGTGTGTTGTGACGATGATACCGGGCGAGTTCGCGATGTTGCACGAGTGCGGACCGGAATTTGCTTATTAGGTCGATCGTCATAATATAGTAGTGTGAGAACCATAAGAGGCTGACATTGTGTCCACATTATTTTTATAAGACCCCACGTACCACAGTTGTACATAAGGATCGGCACCACAAGCGCTTTGTAAAGGCGTGTTCTTTTATTTTCATTAATGATTATCGTCCTGCTCCAAATGTTGTGTAGTTCTCTGAATGCAGTTTGAGCAAGCAATTTTCTCCGTTTGATGTCTTCATCCTCACTAATCAAGCTTCCGTGTTGCTTACACTATTCCATTTTGCTTGCTTCTCGCTAACCACTGTAATTTCTGTTGTGGATTTGTTGACTTTTAGATTCCAATGTAGCAAAGTATTTGATATTATTGATAAATGCTGCTTCGCCAGGCTGTGGTATCAAAAGGGAAATCATCATCGTTTGCGTAAATCAGTTTGCGGATAAGGATCTGAGGAATCGGGAGTTTTTGTCTTAATTCTGTTAGTGCTGCGACCAACTATACGGCAACAAGTACTGGGCTCAGACGGTCCCCTTAGGGAGTTCCCAGCGATGTTACTCATTAGGCTTTTAACGAAATTGGGCCGATCGAGGCGCCGAACGACGAACCCGAACTGATCTAACCTTCTCACGTGACCACGAATGAGATCTGGATAATGAAGGCTCTCAAGCGATATGCAGCATCGGATCTAAGGTCACGTGATAGAGGTTGCTGTTAGCTTCGACTGACAAGAAACGTAGAAGGAAAGAATGGAGACTACCTCAGGCCTCACCCTTTCATGTGTTAGGGGAGGGGCAAGGTCAGTGTCATTCAATAGTAGATAATTGTGCATGTGTCGCTCTACCCTAGATACGGAGAGAAAATTATAAATTGATTACGGGGGAAGATGGGGGGGGGGGGGGGGGAGGGGGTTTGACCCATAAACGACCGAGGTGATGGGCTTAGAGGAGACCATGACACGACATCAAAGAGAAAAGGCCTCTGGTACTTGGATGGTGGAAATGGTTGGGGAGTGGGGGATAGTGACAATCAGCATGGGATGTATACATTAACATTAATATTATAGGCAATAGATGACCAGGGATGATTATTGTTTGTATATGTTTGTATTTGTGTGTCTGCGCGCGTGCGCGTGTGTGTGAAAGGGATTACACAAAAACACCTTTCTCTGTAACTTCCAAATGATTACGTATACGATAAATTTGAAAACCACATTATTGGAATCAGCTTGCAAAAAGGAGAACATTTATCTTTGTTTCACAAAAATAGGCTTAGAAATAACCTTTTTTCCTATTAGATTGATTTTGAAAAAAATATTGTTCAATTTTTTTTAAAATTTAATGACAGTTTCTTTATTTTCCGGTCGATTTTCTTTATTTATATCTCATTTTTTAATTCTCAATCCGACGAGCACACTGATTTATCTCGTGTGATTCAATAGCGTTTAAACAACTAATTGCGTTGGGTTAAATATATATATATATATATATATATATATATATATATATATATATATATTTATATATATATATATATATATATATATATATATATATATATTGGGAACAAATAAACACTAATAAAACACCAACAATAACCTGGGAGGTCGTCAGGCATAGCATCCCTACAGATGCGGTGCGAGAAAATGCAACCTGTGCCTGACAGAGAAACGGGAAATATTATTGCACAACCACAGAAACAATAGCACCTTAAACAAAAGATCAGAACTAATGACAATGTGCAGACACTCTAATAAATTCAAGCTCAAAACGCAAAAGGTCAAATAACCCCTCCCCCCTCCCCTCCCCCCTATTATACCCCCCTCCTCCTCTTCGCCCCCCCCCCTCACCTCCCCACGCAACCACATTCCACAACAATATCATACACACACATGTATACACCACACACAACGCACCCACACACACAAACACACACACACACACACACTCACTCATAATATAAGCATTGAGAGTACACTACAACAATGTCACTACACATCAACACTAATCACCACTACACAACGGAAGCAACGACAAGCACCCCAAATGGAATACATTATTTTCTTCGGACATTATGCCGACTGAAGACGTGGACTAAAGCCACAGGAACGTACGTCTTGGCCATATAATGTGAGTGACAAGTTATATATATACTGAGAGTCCTGCCTCACTAATTAATTATTGCAAGATATGAAGTGAGTAGAAAAGTGCCAGAAGACAATAGAGAATAAAAAATTTTTTTCGCGGCGGTGGTGGGGTTTGAACCTGCGACCTTATTGGTACGACAACTCCGCCTGGCAGGTGAGAGCGTGGCTCTACCGTGTGAGCAATCCACGAACACAAAAATATTCGTTTCGAACCCAAAGTCATTTCTAGATCCCTCTCTCACCCACTTCTTGAGATCGCCGATTCGTTCACCACCATCGCGAAGTAATTTTGACCAGCAGTTAAGCTTAATAGCCAATATTCTCATCACAAACATATAACATAGAAACGATTGAGACATAGAGTATGCTCCGGTGTATGGGGTGAATTTTTAATTCAGAAAAGTGAGTGGAGCAGGCACTTATGTTGGTAACAACAAGATATGAAGTGAGTAGAAAAGTGCCAGAAGACAATAGAGAATAAAAATTTTTTGTGTTGTTACCAACATAAGTGCCTGCTCCACTCACTTTTCTGAATTAAAAATTCACCCCATACACCGGAGCATACTCTATGTCTCAATCGTTTCTATGTTATATGTTTCTGATGAGAATATTGGCTATTAAGCTTAACTGCTGGTCAAAATTACTTCGCGATGGTGGTGAACGAATCGGCGATCTCAAGAAGTGGGTGAGAGAGGGATCTAGAAATGACTTTGGGTTCGAAACGAATATTTTTGTGTTCGTGGATTGCTCACACGGTAGAGCCACGCTCTCACCTGTCAGGCGGAGTTGTCGTACCAATAAGGTCGCAGGTTCAAACCCCACCACCGCCGCGAAAAAAATTTTTTATTCTCTATTGTCTTCTGGCACTTTTCTATTCACTTCATATCTTGTTGTTACCAACATAAGTGCCTGCTCCACTCACTTTTCTGAATTAAAAATTCACCCCATACACCGGAGCATACTCTATGTCTCAATCGTTTCTATGTTATATGTTTGTGATGAGAATATTGGCTATTAAGCTTAACTGCTGGTCAAAATTACTTCGCGATGGTGGTGAACGAATCGGCGATCTCAAGAAGTGGGTGAGAGAGGGATCTAGAAATGACTTTGGGTTCGAAACGAATATTTTTGTGTTCGTGGATTGCTCACACGGTAGAGCCACGCTCTCACCTGCCAGGCGGAGTTGTCGTACCAATAAGGTCGCAGTTCAAACCCCACCACCGCCGCGAAAAAAAATTTTTATTCTCTATTGTCTTCTGGCACTTTTCTACTCACTTCATATCTTGTTGTTACCAACATAAGTGCCTGCTCCACTCACTTTTCTGAATTAAAAATTCACCCCATACACCGGAGCATACTCTATGTCTCAATCGTTTCTATGTTATATGTTTGTGATGAGAATATTGGCTATTAAGCTTAACTGCTGGTCAAAATTACTTCGCGATGGTGGTGAACGAATCGGCGATCTCAAGAAGTGGGTGAGAGAGGGATCTAGAAATGACTTTGGGTTCGAAACGAATATTTTTGTGTTCGTGGATTGCTCACACGGTAGAGCCACGCTCTCACCTGCCAGGCGGAGTTGTCGTACCAATAAGGTCGCAGGTTCAAACCCCACCACCGCCGCGAAAAATTTTTTTTATTCTCTATTGTCTTCTGGCACTTTTCTACTCACTTCATATCTTGTTGTTACCAACATAAGTGCCTGCTCCACTCACTTTTCTTAATTAATTATTGAGTGTTGAGATGGTGACGCAACTATTACATACAAGACCTTGCAGTCGAGTCGGCAGGGCTTTTTGGTTACACAACCACTATTTACCCATCGGTCAGCGGTCTCTTTGATGTATACAACACTCATCGCCTTTACTCAAAGCCGCCTGCCCATAAATCAAGAGATGATCTCCTAACTGTTCACAAGCGAGCTGTCAAACGAGCAATCGGCGACTGGATAAGAATCAAGATCTCATATAATAAGGTAAGTTTTGGAGTGGTGATATCCCCCACCCGTCATCGTACAGAACTGTCATTGCGTTATATCATATAAGCTCCGCCTCCTCTTTCTATTCCGGACTGACGAGATTAGATCACGTGTTTGTTCAGTCGATCGTTCGGTGTCCGTTCGGTGTGCAACTATAACTTGGTATTACTACTACTTACCAGACTATATGCAAGTCAAACCACTTTATTCAAGCGTAGAGAGATTTGTACATTTATTATCTACATCGATGACATACGGGAATAAACAAACTGTCAATTACATTTGACAGCTGTAATGTGAGTTGAAAAACCATATTATGAAAAACCTTTACCTCTCCACTAAAATATAATAAGCAAAAATGAATTTGACAGAAGAAAAACAAATAACAAACAGATAACGTCTTCTCTGTAAAAAAATAAGTATTGGAAAAACTTAACTTTCCCTGATTTTTCTTTAAAACAGTCCGATAAATTCTCATCAATCTATCTCGAATTTAGTATCGTTTTTATGTCTTTATTGCTATTTGTATTAGGATGAAAAGGGTTTTGAGCCAGAAGGGTTCCTTGTTTGGTGTTTTGTTCTCTTTTGATTCTGTTATATTCATTGTTGTTTATTACTTTTTTTACAATCCACAGCTTCTATCAGGCTAGTATTATTTTCTTCACTAGATATTTTCAAGCGGATTTTAAAGCCATTTTAATTCAAACAGGTTTCCCTTGACTTATGTGTATTTTTGCATTGCTAGTGTACTCTGCAAGGGAGGAATATTTGTTATGCGCCATTAGTCCTCCTGATGAATGGATGATTGTCGCCCTATAAATCATTATAATTAAATTCATTATTAAAAGCCCGAGAATCCTACTTAATATCACAAATCAGATGCAGATACCAGATTAGAATCCGAATGTCCAGGCTGACTGCTCAATGTACCATTCACTAGGCCGTTTTTGATTGACGTTATCTTTTTGCTTACCTTCAGATTCACAAACGGAGGGATCTTTGTCAAAAGGATCTTCATCACGCAGGATTACACATCTACAGATGCCAAGACATTTATCCTCCCCTCTCTTTGATTCGTTAAAACCCAAAGGGGCTGAGAGACATCTGCTGTCCTGAAAGACATTGAAATATTTGACGCCTCAGCTCAATTATGTTTTAATATGGGAGAGATCCAGACAAGAATAAGACATTTTTAAATGCCAACGACACGAAATGTGGCAATTTTATTTTTATAATTTGAAGAATATGTTTACGTTCTCCTTAAACAACTTAACAAACCCGTATTATTTTTTCTCATAATATTTCTTTTTTTAGCATCTAGGCCACTCAGGCACATGTGCTCTTAAAGTTTTGTAAATAATATTATTTGTAAAATAAGGAGAGATGGAAATGATATTAACTCAACTCAAATAAACAGCATATTTAACCCAGGTTTCAAGAGTATTTAAAAATAACAATGGCATTTTAAGCATAAATATCATTCCATCAAATTACTGTTTAGAGTCAATGAGTCACATATACTAAATTTTAACGACTCGTCCTCATTTATAGAATTCTCAATTGTTTTCAATTCGGGAGCAGTCGAGATTTGTTTTCTGACCCCTCTGTCCACCCAGCAGACAGTGCGTAACTGAGTATGTTTGATTTGGCGGTAAGTACTTGGTGATAGCGTCCTTTCCAAATACTTGCAAGCAATTGCTATTGTCAGTTTCACGGTATAGAAACCCATTCCATGGGCTGCATGTCTCTGAATGTCTACTTTTTAAAAAATAGTATATTCCGAACTTTGATCTTTTTAATGCATGTCTCAATCCTTTCGATTACTTTAGTTCCACTTTTGAATATAACGGGACAATACAGTTGGGTGTCATCTGCGTAAAAATGCTCGTCGATATTTTGTGGATGCAGGTAAATTGTATATAAAAGTGGGCCCTGAACGGAACTTTTAGAAACACCACATTTAAACTGAAAAAATGGGCACTGTATTTATTCTCTAATGTAACTTTTTGGAATCTATTTTCAAGACACAATTTGAACCACATAAGAACAAAACATGATATTTACAAACATTCTGAAGACATTGTATTAATAGGCCGTGGTCTATTGGATCAAAAGCCGCACTCAAATCAATTAGACTAAGGTGACTTCATTTCGTTCGTCATCAAAATTTACTTTGGCATTGAAGTCTCTAAATAGTGTGCATTCGGTACAATGGCCCTGTCCATAAGAAGACTGGAATTTATAAAAAAAGAGTATTTTTAAGAAGTTAGAGATTTACTCTCTAGAAACAACTTTTTCTACTATTTTTGAAATAAATGACAGGTTCAAGTTCAAGTTCATCGTCTTTTTCTGAAAAAGACGGATTGCCTATCACTGCAGATTGTATACAATCATGGGGTGACTTTCTCCATTGTTGCGTTATTGAGTTGAAAGATACATGTTTAATAGTTGACTAAATTTGTTGTTCGTAATATCTAGGATTTCTGGCGGGAGAGTTTTCCATTCCTTGATGGTTCTAGGCACTAATGAACGGTCTTTATATTTGTTGGTTCAGTGCTTTGGGGTTGTAAACTTACTGCTATGATAATTTCTTGTGAATGTTTATTGTTGTTTCGTGAAATAATGTTGTACAGTACTGCTATTTTGTTGGAATGTACTGCTCTGTGTAGAAGTTGGTGATGTTTTTTCTTTCCGTCTACTTTCCAGTGTTTTTCCCCGCAACAGTTTCAGGGCCTCAGTAACGCATTCTGGTTGGCGTAAGTAATTGATGGTGACAAAGCTCAAAGCTGCCCTTTGAACATCTTCAATTTTCATGATTTGACCTTGCTGATAAGGATCCCACACTGTGCTCGCGTATTCCAATATGGATCTGACTAAAGCATTATATGCTTGTTCTTTCATCTTTGGGGGGGGGGGGGGGGCATTGGTACGGGTTCCGCCTCAGAATGCCAAGGGTACGATTTGCTTTTGCCACAGTATTATTGATTTGTTATTCCCATTTCAGTGATTTGTTTAGTTGGATTCCCAAGTAGGGTAATATGTTTGTTATTTACATTACAAAGCATTTCACGGGGTGGAATTTCATCTGCCAGGTTTGTGCCCATGATAGAAGTGAGTCAAGATAATTCTGTAATATGTCTGCCTCGTTCTGGGTTTCAATTACTCGAAATAAGAGGTTGTCGTCGGCGAATAGTTTGAGCTTGGTAAGAGTTGATGTGTTTTTTCCTCAGTCGTTAATGGATGTGAGAAAGCAGAGCGGTCCAATGACAGTTCTTTGGGGTTATCCCGATAAAACGTTGCACTTCTCACTCCTATATCTATTCATGACTACTCACTGAGTTCTATTGCAGAACCAGTATTCAAGACAAGAAAGACTTTTTTTTGTTCCTTTTGTTTTGGGTCGTTGTCTTCATCAATGGCCTTTTCGGGGGACTTTGGTTCGATGTTTTTATTTCCATGGTGTTCCAGTTTTCTCAGGAGTAGTCTATGTGGTACACTATCAACTGCCTACGTAAAGTCTAAAACAAGTAGATCTATTTGTTTTCTGCTGTCAAATTAGAGACTGATCTATAGTTCTTAAATTGATTTTCATCGAGTCCTGACTTCTTAATGGGTGGTCTAACATGGACTATCGTCAAGCTATCAGGTACAATGGCATTTGACAAACTGGAATTTACAAATTCAACAATAATAGGTGCAACAACATTTGAAATCTTTTTCGTCAGCCACATCGGGATTGGGTCCAATGCACAAGTTTTGTTACGGAGATAATCTTAAAATGTCCAAAATTTCGGACAAAGTGACCGGTTTAAACTCACAGACAGTTGGTAGTGAATGGGTCTCAGTTTGGATTTGATCATAAACCATTACGTCACGAAATTAAAATCAAGGTTCTTTCTAATATCCACAGTTTTATCATTTAAATAATGCGGCAATGTCACCGGCATGGTTGTTGGGATCCTCATAAATTGGTAGTTTTGATGTAATGTCCTTCATGTCGGTGATTCTATTAATAACAAATCTTTAATGTCCTCAAAAAGGTGGCAATTTGTCATTTGGTTACACATTTACAACAATACAATATTGACATAGACACACTCAAACATATGCACACTAGTTACGTCGTAGTCGTCGAAAATAACCCCCAAAAAAACGACATCATCAACAATATCATCATCATCATCATCATCATCATCATCATCATCATCATCATCATCAACATCATCATCACCACCACCATCATCATCATCATCATCACCACCTCCATCATCATCATCATCATCATCATCATCATCATCATCATCATCATCATCATCATCATCATCATCATCATCATCATCATCATCATCATCATTATCATCATCATCATCATCATCATCATCATCATCATCATCACAACAACCTTCCTAATACTTTCGTTACAATCCTTCACCTTCACCATTCCCCTATAGCACCATCACCTTCTTCATCATACTCCATATATTATTTCCTGTGACAAGCTATGAGAGGGAAAGCCTACTCACTCCTATTAAGTGTTTTGTACACGTTTCCAACATTGTTCCTATTTTCCATTAAGTAATTTTTTATGAACTCAGATCTATCGTTCTTAATAAAAAAATCTTTCTTTCCTTAGTTCGAGATTGTTTTGTTTGTCAATCTCTAAATTTGATAATTTTGATCTGTTTTCTCTAAATTTGATAATTTTGATCTGTTTTCTCTAAATTTGATAATTTTGATCTGTTTTCAACGACTCTGTTTTCCCTTCTTAATTGTCGCTGTACCACTGGGTGTTTGTTCGAATTGTAATTTTAATTTTTCGGGTTTTGAGTGGCCAGTGTTGATCAAAAATTTAGGAAAGCTTTAGATGATAACGGTCAATTTTGGTTCCAGTGGTTGGTGAATTTTAAATTTTCTGCTGAAGTTTCGATTTAAAAATAAATTGGAAAAAATGCTCGATTTGTAAATCGTTGCTCTTACTGTATGTAATCCGATTTGGTGTTGGTATCCATGTGTTTCAATTTTAAAAGAGATGAGTTTATGATCAGGGAAGGGACAATAGCTTATGGAGATATTGATTTTATCAAGCTCCTTTTTCTCTGCTATAACCAGATCTAAAGTATGGCCGGCATTGAGGGTTCGGTCTTGAATGTTATGGGATTTTCCGAAAAAATGTAGTAGTTAATTGAATGTTTGTGTGTAGACGTTCTTGCTGAATTGGAAATTAAAATTACCGAAATTAAGAGAAGACCTACCAATGGATGTTTCTTCTAAGCAGAGGGTGCAAATCCTAGAAGAGGGGGAGTATGACTGTGCTCTGGAGATAGAATTCACATGCATGCCAAACATACAAACATTATTTCCTCCAACAATAAACGAAAACTATCACAGCCAGCTCAGCCAAGCAACAACCTAGAGAGGAAATGCAACTGCAGGACCAGGCAACCTGGCCAATAAACCGCAATTGCCTGACTGAAAACGTTATTTATCAAGCCACAGGTACACGACCAGACACACCAAAACAGAAACATACATTGGCCTCACCGAGTGTTCATTCAAAACCAGATACAACCTGTATAAATCTTCATTCAGAAACATAGACACACGACATTCTACTACACTAAGCGAACACATTTAGAACATCAAAGAAAAAACATACAACACAGCATCGCATGGAAAATCATCTCCAGAGCACAGTCGTACTCCCCCTCTTCTAAGATTTGCAAACTCTCCTTAGAAGAAAAATTCTACATCATCACAAAAACGAACATGGCAACACTCAACAGAAGAAACGAACTAACATTCTTATGCAGACATAGAAACAAGTACCTTTTATGAAAATGCGAACCTCCATAAACACGAATCTAGAAAAATACGAAAAAAAAACACAACAATCTACTTTCACTTCCACTTCCGGATGAGAGCTAACGCTCGATACAACGTTTTAGAAATCAAACAATCAGAATTATCTTTGAAATGTTTATAAATAACTCTTTTTATCAAAAAGTTGAGCACTACTATTACACGGTTTTTGTTTTTATAATTTATATATACACACACACACACACACACACTTATAGATCTATATATGTGTGTGTGTGTGTGTGTGTGTGTGTGCGCGCGCTCGTCTATGTGGTCTTCTGGTATGACACTAGCTTTAGGATAGGAAGGCCGTGGGTTCGAGCCTTGCTCGGCACATAGTTGAATCCTTGGAAAAGGCCCTTTACTCAATTCTATCACCTTACTCAGGTGTAAAATGAGCACCTGACCGTTATCAGCGATGTTTCTATCCCGAAAAATTGTAATATCGTCTAATAGGCGGCATTCAATGTCCTACATGTTAAGTGTTACTGTTGGTTAGGGACACCTTGTAAAGCGCTCTGAGCACGTTTTGTGGGTAATGCGCGATATAAAAAAGCTCAATTATATATAAATATATATATATATATATATATATATATATATATTTATGTGTTGGTGGGTACTTGTAGGTACGAAAGTGCTCCATAATGGTGGTTAGAGCTATATAGAATGCAAATTTTCACTCACATTTTTGTGGCCGAGACGACTCGTTTCTGTGTTTTTTACACTTCTTCAGTCGGCGTAATCCATTGTAATGGATTTTGATGTTGTGGTGTGTGTTCCTAGTCCGTCGTGGAGAAATCTGAACCAAGAAAAAAGGCCAATTTGACGTCACCATGGGTGCATACGACGGAGTAGAATTGTGCGAACGAGTGGGCCTCTACATCACACACCAGATCAAGGACCAACTGCCTAACATAAACTTCGGCCTCTACAGGGACGACGGACTAGGAACACACACCACAACATCAAAATCCAACATTGAAAGAATGAAGAAAAAACTCATAAAATTATTCAAGGATCTCGACCTCAAAATCACACTAGAAAGTAACCTACACCAAGTCGATTTCCTGGACACAACCCTCTGCCTCAAAACTAACACGTATAGACCATACAAGAAACCCAACAGCGCCCCATTGTACGTCCACAAACACTCCAACCACCCACCTACGATAATAAAACAAATACCCACTATGATAGAACAACGGCTAAACAACCTCTCTTCAAATGAAAACATATTCAACGAAACAAAACAAGACTACGAAATGGCACTCAAACAGAGCGGACACACCTCAACACTGAAATACAAAAATTTAACACACGCCACAACACCAAAACAAAACAGAAAAAGGAATATAATATGGTTCAACCCGCCGTTCAACAACGCAATCACTTCAAATATCGGCAAGCAGTTCCTTGCACTCATCGATAAACACTTCCCGAAGAACCACCGTCTGCACAAAATAATCAACAGAAACAACGTCAAGATAAGCTACAGCTGTGCACAAAACATGAAACAGATCATTACCAACCACAACAGACAAATCATATCCGAACCCAACAACACCAATACAAATAAAGACAACTGTAACTGCAGAAAGAAAGACAATTGCCCTCTTAAAGGAAACTGCCAAAAAAGCGCCATAGTCTACAAAGCCACCATAACCACTGATAACACCGCAGCACAATAATCGGCAGCACAGAACCCCCATTCAAAACACGATACAACAATCACAAAGCCTCCATAACACATGAAAGCAAAGCAAAAAGCACTAAATTTGCAATGCACTATTGGGAACAAATTGACACACCAAAAAATAACACCAACAATAACCTGGGAGGTCGTCAGGCAAAGCAGCCCCTACAGATGTGGTGCTAGAAAATGCAATTTATGCCTGACAGAGAAACTGGAGATTGTATTACACAACTACAGAAACAATAGCACCTTAAACAAAAGATCTGAACTGATGACAATGTGCAGACACTCTAACAAATTCAAGCTGAAAAGGCAAAAGGCCAAATAACCCTCCCCCCCCCCTCCACTCTTCCCTCCCCCCCCCCCCCCGCCGCAACCAAATTCCACAACACTATCACACACATGTACACACCACACACAACACACCTACACGCATACACACACACACACACACTCATAATATAAGCATGAGAGCACATCACAATACACATCAACATTAATCACCACTACACAACGAAACAACTTTAGTTTGGAGTAAGAACTTTTCTACGGACATTACAATGGATTACGCCGACTGAAGAAGTGTAAAAAACACAGAAACGAGTCGTCTCGGCCACAAAAATGTGAGTGAAAATTTGCATTCTATATATATATATATATATATATATATATATATATATATATATAATATATATATATATATATATATATATATATATATATATATATATATATAAAATAATATCTATCAAATGGAATTTAAAAAATGTCCAACACCGTCTGGATATAGATTTATTATTCTAATGGGAAAGACAATTTTTACCTGTGTTTTACCATTCACATTTATTTTGTCTTTAATTCTTATCCATAGCTTAAACAATGGTCCATTTTGACCACAATATGTATTAGAGGCTGAGGAGAGTAAAAAAGTATCAATAATTGAAACAACACATCAAAACTTTGTCATATCTGAAAAAAACTAGGTGGTCAAACACGATTATATAATTCAAAAAGTCCAAATTATTCGCGATTTTCCTTTTTTTATTTTTTATTGGCTGAGTAGACTTTACTTTAGCCCAAAATGTTATAAGTTTGGTATTTTGTTGCTTTGGTTTGGTTTGTTCTTTATGGTTCATGTTAATATTCATTCTTTTAGATACTTTTTATAAAGTTTATACGCTACATATTATTTTGAACAATGCACATTGTGTCTAGAAGAAGAAGACTAAAACCTAACTTTTCTGTCCATTGTAGCTAAATAAAAGCTCAATATCCACTAAACGTGCTCAAAGCGCTTTACAAAGGGGTCCCTGAACAACATCAACACGTAACATGTAGAACAAGACATGATGCCTTATAAGCAATATAGCAAGTTTTCCGATAGAGACAGCGCTGTGAACTCGTTTTTACACCCGAGTCATCATCATCATCATCATTGCTTTTTTCACCCTGGGTCAGGGTATAGGCCCCAGATAAAGCGTTTCCATCCTTCTCTATCGCGAGCTGTTTTTTTTTTTATCTCGTTCCATATCTTATCACATCTTTGTATATCAGCATATTTAATTCTTCTCCATGTTCCTCGTGGCCTTCCCCTTGATCTTCTGCCCTGAGGGTTCCAGTCCAATCCTTTTTTGTTATAGTTGAGTCATTCTTTCTAAGCGTGTGTCCAATCCACCTCCATCGTCTTCTTCCTATTTCCTCTCCCAATGGTTTCTGCTGTGTTCTTTTCTTACTTCTTCATTTGCTTACGCAGCACCTGTCTATGGAATTATGTACCCTTCTTATACATGCCTGTGATGCATTCCGAGTTTCACATCTATACAGTAGGACAGAATTCACGTTTGAGTTGGAAAGTCTTAGCTTTAGTCGAGGCAAGATATCTTTAATTCTCCAAACTCTATTCAAGAATGTGGCGCCCATCTCATCTCGAGCAGGTTTGATTTTATTACCACAAGCGCACGTCCTTGGAAAAGGCTCTTACTCGCATTCTCTCACCGTACTCAGGTGTACAATGAATACCTGACCGTTAACAGCGATGTCTTTGTCCGAAACATTGTAATATCGCCTATCAAGCGGCATGTTCCATCCTATATGTTAAATGTTGCTGTTGATCAGGGACCCCTTGCAAAGCGCTTTGAGCACATTTGGTGGGTATTGGTCTATATGAAGCTCAATTTTTTTAAATTTACACCTATATATTTTTCTTTACATTTTGACTGGCTCGTGTAAACATTTTTAGGTTTTAACATAATATAGCACCAGGATAAAACAACATTTTGATATAATAAGTAACAAATACGTACTTCTATTTACGGCGTCCAGTTTGGCCATGTCACGGATTATCAAGCTCTGGAAACCCAA